>NW_008794211.1:2012538-2015122 GCF_000699145.1 Aptenodytes forsteri | reverse complement strand
TATTAAACTGTTCTTATCTCAACCCACGAGTTTTCTCACTTTTACTCTTCTGATTCTCTCCCCCATTCCACCGGGGGGCAGGGGGAGTGAGCGAGTGGCTGCGGGGTGCTCAGTTGCCGACTGAGGTTACACCACAACATACACTTTATATGTAACTTCATTCTGCATGACCTTCATTCAGGACACATTCCATGATCATATAGTCCAGCTAAACTGCCAAAGAACTGACAGAAGACACAGAAGCACAGGTGTTTCCACTGCTTCAAAACAGGACAATATTCAGGTTTTAGACAGTACAGGTTTTACACTGCTCTATCCCTCCTTTCACACCTCTAGTCTTCCTGTCTTCCACCATCTACCATCTCTTCTGTCATAACTTCTTCCACACTATTTCTTCTTTCTGTCTTCATCTTTCATTGTTCTTAAAAAACACAACAAAACAAAACAAAACACAACCACCCCACCAAAACCCCCCAAAAGACCCTGTCTTAGCCAGGTAAATCCATTTTCTTTGTGACACAGCTGTGATATGACTAAAATGTCTTAACAAGTCTGATGCTACACATTAGCTAGGTCTTAGAGTGAATGTGCAGGACAGGTCTGTGTCTGTCATTCCAGCAGAGAGGTCACAAATAACAGGCAGCACTAGAAACGGTACATTCTCTTCATACTTGTGCTGTTCTCTTCTTTCTTTCTATGTGTATTGTTCTTTTGTTTTCAGGAAAACATATTTTCAGGAAGGAGAACAGCAGCAATAGCAATAACAACAGAAGCTTCTTCCTGGAAGAATCACAGGACAGACTGTCACATGTCTCTTCCTTCAAAGAAAGAAGTAATAATAGCTATTATTAAAATTAAGACCTTTCTTTACTGCTGTATACTCCAAAATTGTTAGCTATTCCCAGCCACCATTCTAAGAAAGGCAGTCACCATTTTTTAATAACAAAGATTTCCCACTCCACAACAAAAAATAGTGTCTTGAGTTTTGTGTTACTGTTTAATATAGAAAAAGTAACATGCTTTTATTTTTGCTCTGTGTCATTTATTCCACAATGTTGAAAATGCTGCTGGTGATTCTACAGAAATATATTTTCAAGACTATATTCAAGATACCTATAATAGGAGAGAAGCAGAGATTTCCTTATACTACAATACTCAAAATCAGGCAGAAAATACCAGTAAACCACTGAGAATAATGGACTTGTGGATTAAGATACCAAAGGCAATAAAATCTCAAGCTAAACAAATGAAGTCACTGCTTGTGTATTTCTCATAATAAACACCATATGAAGTAACTTAGGTGAATCTGTAACTTTGATTAATAGCCCTCAGAGAGTCAGGCAGTTAAAGTGGGAAACGTGATATATGTGTCAGGAGCAAAGTTTTCTGTCAACAAATAATGACATTCCCAAGAAACTGGGAGCTGTGTAACACCAGAATTATTGAAGCCTGAAGTGATGGGTGATGGGAGTTGAGCATTTTGAGTAATTGAACCATTCATAATATGAATCAAGCAAGATTTAAGACACTGGACCACTCAAAAAGTTGCTGACCATGCACAGTATGAATCAAGCTCCTCAGAGAGCTTGAATACTTAGTTAATAACTCACAGTACACACATGGTACCTACAGAAACCAACTACCATGAGTACTAGTTGTTCTCAAAATGAGTTGAGCACTTTGTGATTGCATAAGTGATTAGTATAGACTAATACAAGTGGATCTGTGGAGTGAAACAGCTAGTGCTGAGGGCCTGACATTCACACCTGAAACTTTTCATGACTTTTTTAACTTCAGACTAATCTGACCTCATGGAGAGCCTGCCCATTTGTGGCTAGAATAGATGCATTCCAGAAGCACACTATCAGTTTAGTTTCGTACATCAAAGCAATCCAATTCTAAAAAAATTTCAGCAATTTCATTGAATTTAGCCAGCTCCTACTACTGACTGAGGTGACTGGTATAATCCAGATTACAGAGTCTTCTTCCTTGCATTAACATGAATAATCCATAGATGTAATATCTTCTGCTTTCTGAAAACAGACATAGCCAGTTGCCACATATGTAGGTTACTGATGTTTGGATTGCTTTTTTTTGTCCAGACTTGTGTCTTTGATGTTGAGATTACATCATAGTATTTTTTTAGATCTTGTTTAAGGAAGTGTTCTGATCTAGGTTTTATTTAAGGATTTTGTGTCAGTTCCACTAGGCTGACAAACACCATTCATTCACTTGTAGTACACATGGCTGTCTTTAGAAATACTTTTTTTAACAATTGTCCTATTGACAGGATCAAGGTGGACATGGCCATCATCTACTGATTTGAATAGTCCAGGGAAATTCTGTTATTATAGGAGTGCTAGTGTTTATTTGTTCCATTACTTTTAATAGTCATGGTATTATGTGTTTTGAAGTACATGAAATGTTGAAATGCCTTTAAATGTTCTGCTATATGATGTGGAAAATACAGTTCGGCATATGATACAGTTTTGATAATAACCTGCTGTCATCAGAGAAGTGGCAGCTTGTTGTTTTGTATAGAGAAATAAAACAATGTGTTCATCTTACATTTTAAAAAAAAATA
>NW_008794211.1:2011727-2012466 GCF_000699145.1 Aptenodytes forsteri | reverse complement strand
TTCAAATAAAATTAGAAATAGAACAGTGTTTATCCCCAAAAATAAACTTGTCCCTGTTGAAAGAAATAGGAATACTACCTTTCTGAAGTGAAGTCTAGATGTAAGTACTCAGATGCATCAAGGCAATTTTTTTTTTTTCCAGAGACCAGACATCGTCGACAGTTTCATGTGGAAAATTTCTTTTATTTATTAAAGAAAAACAAGTCAAGCTCTCTTTCATTCACCATGACACAACGGAAATACGCAGGCTAGGTTCAAAAAAGCATTGGAGGAAAAGACCTTATTTATCATTTCATGATTACAGTATGATTTGAGGAGGTAGGAAAGCCAGATTCTGTTCCAACCTCTAGTAGTTTCCAGGTCTATTAGTCTGAGTACTTTCAAAACCACTTGATCAAGGTGCAACCAAAATATCTGGATACAGTGGTTATAAAACAGGTTTGTTGGTGTGGGTTTTTTTCCCTAAGCAGTGGCCAAAACATTAGACTAGGGGATCATTTTTGGTTTTGTCTGCCTGACTATTCATGCCTTTGTACAAAGATGAAGTGCATTTATGGCAGGTAGAGCAGAAGGGTTATTTTAGGCCTGATTTTCCACTGGATAGAAGAAAAAGTTCTAAATAATTTTCTTACTAGCTTGGGACAAGGTTTTGATCTTGAATCTCCCATGTTTTGGTTAAATATTCTTCAAGTGGCTCTAGCGCTTTTTTTTTTTTTTTTTCCTTTCCATATTTTGATTT
>NW_008794211.1:2004912-2011622 GCF_000699145.1 Aptenodytes forsteri | reverse complement strand
GTTCATTTTGTATTTAAAAAATGATACAGTAAAAACACAATTTATTGGGCCCTTTTGTATCCAAATTCAAACTTTAAAGAATCATTGAAGAGTCTTCTTTTCCAAGTTCTTAAATTAAGTTTAAAATTGAAATTATTATTATTATTATTATATAGACTGATTTCTATTGCAAGAGTATCTTTATCAATGTGAGATGTGTCATAGGTTTCCCAATGCCTGGAAAAGAAACACAGTTCTATAATTGTTCACTTTATGATATGAAACATAGATTCAATTTATTGTCATGTATAGAAGAGAAGACACCAGCGAAAAACTTGAATGAGTAACCAAATGTGAGTTTTACTTCTCTTTCTGTCATGAAAGTAAGGATTCACACATTTTTTTCATTGTAATGTGAAAAAAATAGCTCTGTAGTCAGGCTTTCTGATTTCTGAAACAAAATTCACTATTACATTAACAGAGAGAAAAGGACTTTGTTATGTGTAGTTCTGGTTTTGGGGTTTTTTTTTTTAATGTAGTGTTGATTGTTTTCACTGTCGAAGAGGTAAAAAGCCCAGTAGATCAAAACAACAAAACGGATAACTTTCCAATAAGATATGCTTTTTAATATAAGGCTGTTCAGTTCTTAGACTTCAGAGGTGAGATCAGACATTATTATAACTTTTTTTAGGCCTGAGAAGACCAATACCTGTGTGGGATAGAACAAGATATTTTCATTTTTAGGTCTTGATCCTTGATTGTTATGATGTTAATCAAAATCCTTATAATATATAGCTGCACTAAATTTGCTCAGGAATACAGTGTGTTTTATAGTAAGACATGAAAAATACAAAGGAGAAGACCTTATCTGGGGATACAGGATGTGTTACACACTGTGCTTCCTTAGCAGAAGCAAAGGGCAATGTCCCAAGTGGCATTTACCATTGGGGAAAAAAATGCATTCATACACATGCATTAGCTTACAGGGGGATTGCTCATGTTTTAAGCAAAGACAGTGTCCAGATTAAAGCATAATGAATTTTGGCATCTCTCACTCTCTGTCTCACTTCAAGAAAGAAGTTTGAAAGTAAAGAGCAGAGAAAATGTTCTCTTTCCTTTTTTCAACGTAGTTCACTATAAGCAGATTAAAGCTGTGTCCCGTTAGTCACAATAGTAGGATATTAGTATGAGTGGCATTTATACTACCGTGTAGCATTAGTCATGGAATTCAGTTATCACTGGCAAGTCTGCTATTTCCATTTACCCAGGATTTCAGTTCAGTTCTATATAAGGCCGATTCTTCTTTTCTTCGGAGGAGAATATTGTGAAACTTGGCTCACTTTCTAGTGGGATGTTATGACATGGGCCTCTGCTCTTAGCCATGAGGTGGTTACAGGAATTTACCTTGAAAGAAGCAGAAATAAAATATACAGGGGGACAGATGGTACAGACAGAATAGATGTCTCACTATACAAAGAATTAAATCAAGCATCTTATTTTAATTCTTCACCAGTAATGAGACAATAAAATTAACTGAGTCCACATTGGCTTCAAAGTCTACAGAGTCCCAGGTAAAATGGATTCAGGAGATTTTTTGTTTTCACACTAAATAGGTAATCATGTAAATCTTTTGGTGCTATGCCTTACCTAAATTTTTAAAACCTTGCTCTAATAGAGAAGGAAATGAAGTGCATTCCATTTCTCCTGAAATGAGCACTTAATTAAAGTAACTGGAGACAAGTACCCTAAAAAAAAAAAAAAAAAAAAGATGATCCATTCCAAATTAATTGAGCAGCTACTCCCATGACATATAGGGAACTAAACAAATACCAAGTTGCCTAACTTCATTAAACTCAGGTTTTGGGTTTGGTTTTTTTTTTTTTTTTTTTTTCAAATTTAGCTACTGATGGTAACTTCCTCTGCATCAGGAGCATCTCTTTTATAAAAAGCAGTAAGCATATTCCCTGTTTTTTTACAGTTCAGAATATTTATGCGCAAATGAAGACAGCTGGAGCTGGATTCCAGAATGTCCTTGTTGCAGGGAACTTGGCTTCCACACCCTCCACAGGCCTTTAATGTGCACCAGCCACTGGACTGCAAGGCATGTTCTTTTATTTCTGCCAGGGCCTGGTCAACACGTTCCCAGGAACTAGACCATTGGACCAAGTATTTATGCATTGGAAAAACAGGGGAACTAGGCTCTATTTTCTGAACTGACTCTCAAATTCCTGGCTGCAGAGTGTCTGCACTGTTTGTTAATAGCAACAACATCCACGGTTATAACAGATACTGATTAACAAGGTGGTAATAAATATCAATTTTCAGGCTCTAATTCAATCTCATTTCCTTATGTGTTTTTTTTTCCTTTCTCTACTTGTACCTGTGCCTTTTTCAGTTCAGTGTTCTGCCCTTGTGGTTAAAGTGAATAACTTTCAGAAGAGCGAACCAAAGTATTGTAAAATGCAAACTGAAAACTTGGAAACAAAAAATAGAAAAAGAAAACCTTTGTCTTAATTATTTTTCAGTAAACAGAACTCAATACATAACTTCAGAAATTTGCATTGCTTTTTACAGAAATGTGATAATATTTTTTGTGAAATATTACAAGACTCAAGAATATACTTGAGGGCATTTATTTCAATAGGAAATAATCAAGTATCAGACTTTTATTAGCAATCTTTCTGTTGAATACATGGAACAATAAATGCAGAAACTAAGGCATCTAGCAGATGGGTACAGTGTGGAAAGTGCTTAAAATCAAGTCACATTGCATATTTCATCAATACTTTTTCTATTTGTGCCTTTCTCCAGATGATATTAGCTTTAGAGAAGAAATCTCACACTTTCCTTTGTCATTTAAACCTCTATGACCCTGTTCTATCCTTGGGTAAGAAGAATATAAAGAAAATTGGAGGAACATGAATTGAGTGTCAGAAAAGAAATACTTCCATTGCAAGGTGAACTAGCCTGAACATGCAAAAGAGACACTCTGTGGTGTCATGTATTTAAAAAGAAAACTCTTTCCCAATCCAGCTACATTTCTCTATGCTTTTAAAATCCAAATTCTGCCTATATCTCTAAAATTCCTTTTTTTTTTTTTTTCCTTGTTCAAGCTACAGGTTGCATTTTGAGTTCAATATATTAATATAGATATATTTTTAACTATAAGTAATCATTATTTCAATCTGAGAAAAAAAAAACTTTGAATGGCTGTGAGACACTGAAATCGAACAGTCAGACATATTATGATAATGTGGAAGTGCCAGAGTCTGACCATACAGACTTGAGATTAGAGCAAGGAGAATACAATTTTGCTACCCCACAGGAGCAAAATGAATTCAGATCCTACCAGTCATCATTCTTAAGAGTCCCATTGCTAATGAATGTTTGCCATGGATGTGCAGCCTTCATCCTTAAGGATAATTTATGTAGTTTGGGAGGGAATGGGAAGACCTTGTCAGCCTTACCAAAGACCTTTGAGCTCATCTCTTGACATCTTAACCAGTCAGTGTGTATGACAGCATGTGGGAAAAATGTCAGACACAATTTATGCATAAGATGAAGAGACAGATCATCTAAAATACACTAAAATTACTTGAGATATTTAGGGTGTTGATTAAATCTTATTCTATTGTTTTGTTTCTCCATTCTTCTTTTTTACTGTCATTATTATTTTATTTTGCTGTTCTTTAGGCAAATATTTCAATATGTCCCTTGAGTTCACATCCAACTTTGATGCTGCTTTCCTGCTCTAGACTTGAATCCTCCTAGCAGTTATTTTAGGACACTGCCTACTAAGGAACTGAGGAGAAAGAATTGGGGCCACAAGATATTTCTAATCTTACAACTCTGTTACCCTTGCATTTCTTACTTAATCATTATAGTTTCTCCAGGCCTTTTACCTAATTACTAATCCCTTTTTACTTCTACCTCATCCTTATACTTTTTCTTCCACTCTTCTGCTAAGTGTCTTCCTTTTCCCATTTTATAACAAAAACCTTGATAATTCTGCAATCATTTTACTATGCTTGGTTTAGAACATCCTTGTCTTGTCTACTTTCTAGCTACACACCCTTGAGAAAATGTAAATGAAGGACTGGCAATAGTACTGTATTTGTAATGTAGACATAACCTCTCCTCAGCATTTTCATAAGAATTTCCCCCAATGCACATGTGCTTTTCCTTTTTTCCTACATTTTCTTCTCCTTTATCTTCACAGAACACAGGACTGCTGGTTTTTTCCGTCATATATTTTTCACCCTTTTTCTGATTTCCCTGTTTGGGGTCTTCCTAGACATACCAGTGCTTACATACCTGTTTCTTCCAGACTCACACTGTAAGTCTTTCTTGCTTTTGCTACAGGCATGGTACTGCACTTGGTCTCTCAGCGAATGCTATGCTGTATCTCTAGACTTTACTGCATACACTTAGGGGCAGATGAGAGGAGAAGCATCACTAATCAGTCTGTTTCATATCATGCAGGTACGGGAAGCCCGTTAAGCTGCTGGCAGCGTGCACAGGCAAAGGAGAATCTGTTAATGACATTTCCCCACAGGTATCTAAGAGCTGCCTGGGAACAGAATAGGAGAGAGGAGAGGACACACACCTAAAAAAAAGCTTAAGAACTGAGCTTGCTTCCCAAAAAGGTTGTTAAGAAATGATTTGTGGGGAGCGATGAGCAGAAAATTCGAAGTGAATAATTCACTGCTGAATTCACTCTTCTGGTTTGTCTTAGTGCTTGTAGCCTTTTATGTTATGACTTTAAGTTATTAGTTGCCAAATTTTTAGTTGTTCAATTTGTTCTCAGTGTATTGTACCATATTTCACTGTACTCATTTGAGATGTGATTTGTGCTACATTAGTTGTGATCACTTGTCAGTGTTAATTATAGGTGTTCAGAATATGAACGAATCAAAGAAGCCATGAGCTTTAAAACACTTGTCATCACACAGATTTAAGAAAATTCATATTTAGGCACAATAGAGGAATGTTAAAGACTTTCTTCTCATATAAAAACATTTTGATCACTAAATAATAACTAGACCACTGTATGATTTATTGGTTAGGTAAATTGTATCCTTGTATTCACTTACAACTGGTATATACCCATCTATGATGTTAGATATAAAGGCTAGGACTCATATCACCTAGGTTTAGCCTTCCAAAGAAGCTAAGCAAATAGTCTGCTACTCATCTCCAAGCTACCTCTATCATGAATGGAGAGAAAAAATAGATGATTTATCCAAAAGATGTTAAATATCTATCTTACCATGAAATCAACTGCTCTCTGAAAACTGCAATTTATTTCCATTAAAAGAAGTCTAAATAAAAGCTGACATTTAAAGTGTGCAGTTAAACTCCTGTTCAGCTCTTTTAATTCTGTTTGAGGTGACCCACTTCCCACAGAGCAGAGCATCAGCCTATATAAAATTAATTGTTTATGAATACTTCAGAAGACTTGCATTAATGTTTTTACAGTTCTAACTTTAAACCTATCAGAGATTTCACACATCAAAGGTCCTATGATTTGCTGAAAGACAAGGAGTGCTGGGGAAGAAATGTTAAAAGTAGAGATAGTCTGTTCTGGAAAGAATGTGATGGCTCAGGCACTGCAGATAATCCACATTAAGGTCAGATTTCTTTTACCATCCAAACTAAAATGTTTCTGGAAAATAAATGCTTCTTTAGACAAAAGAAGCATTTCTGGAGTAAGATTTATTAATTCTTTTCTTGTTTTGTTTTATTTTTTAAATTTATTGCAAACTAAAACAGAGGGTTTAATGTTTTTACCTATTTAATAGAACAGCTACCGAATTCAATCTTACTAGCTGATTAACAGTTACTTAGTCATACGTTTAATTCCAGAGATAACATTGGAAAAACAGAACAGGAGATTCAGGAGTCATATGAAGCTTCAAGGACTTCCAAAAAGCTCTTTAAGAACCAATAATATTTTCTTTGATTGTTTGCTTGCTGGCAGACTGTGTGTGGAAATAGTGGAGTCCTGTGGTACTCCTATAAAGACTGCAGCAATATAAGCAGTTTGGAAAGAGTTACGTCTAGAACAAAGATCAGATTGGTATATATAGCAAGAAATCTATTTTTTTTCTTTCCTTTTTTTCTCTTTCTTAAGAAAGTATAGTTAAGCAGTTTGTGCTCAACAATGTATATTCTTGTATTTTAAAATAAATATTTAAGTAACATATAGTAAAATTTAAACAGTGAACAAATTATAATTGGCATTTAAATTCAGTACATGCACAAGCATAATATATAACTATCAAAAACAATGTTTCCTAATTACCCAGGAGTCCAGAGTGGACTGTTTACTTAATTTACTTTTAATCACTTTATTTTGTATTTTCTCAGCTGTATATGCAAATGACATACACAATGTCACCTCTGGCATAGATGTGGGTGGAAGAAAGAAAACTATTAATTGATCTTTAGGCAGAACTGATTCCCCCAAAGAGGTAGGCTTTAATTTGAGTTTATACAGAGAAATAAAATGAAACTACGCATGAGTTTTTAGTCCTGATGTTTTCACATGAAGATGGAAATCATAAAAAGCAAGTTGAATTCTTTTGACTATGGTTATACAATTCTGAAATAAATGGAGAATCTGGAGCTAGATTAAAGAAAAGATAGAAGTATACTGAGTATATTTAAAATAAGAAAAAATCTACAATGATGCAAAAAACCCCTTTCTAAAATGTTATGGCTTGAACAAA
>NW_008794211.1:2001572-2004553 GCF_000699145.1 Aptenodytes forsteri | reverse complement strand
AAATCCCAGTATATATAGAAACCCACATCCAGATCATATTCTTATTTTGGGCCACACTTAGACATGTGTTAAGTTAGAATGAAATAACTTCATGGCTTTAACACAAACCATGAATTATCTCCAAAATAATGACTTCATTACAACTCTGTATGTATTTACTTTTTTCCCTGGAAATGTATTTTTTTGAAAGCTAAAAATATAAAGTGTTTTAATCCCTGATTATAAATTGTTATTAATATATTTTAGCTGAACATAGCCTCACAGAGGGTAGTAAAAGAGAGAGAACAAGTCATACAGAAAAATATGTATTAAGCTGTGATGAAAAGCTCCAGATGAATGAAGCTTAGTAATGTCTGTTTCCATCATTGACAAGATTTTAAACTCATAAGTAAGCAGTCAAAACCTGCCTAAATGCTTATAATGATATTTCACTATTTTCATATGTATTTTAGATGAAGGGAAATATTATGAAAAAATGAAGGCTTTTTCCAAAAGAAAAGTTGGACAACCTACAACTTCACCAGATTTAATATGTTTCACTGTTAAGAAACAGAAACAGTTTGGTAAACTATCAATTACTTAACACAGCTTTGAGAATATCAGCTGGACTCACCTCAAAATTTCCTAAGAAATATGTCGGAAATAAGAAAATGATACATACCATTGTAAGGAGAAACTCTGCTGATAGGGTCCTTGGGGTTATAATAGACAGAAAATTATATAACCTTAGTTTGAGCAGTCTGGAACCGCAACAAAGAGGACAGTGCAGCATAGGTGGTAGATTGCAAAAAGCTCTGTCATTTTACTTAATGGTACCAAAATCATAATCTGTGGAATGCATTCAGCAGCACTTGAAACACATCAGGAGACCAGACTAAAACAAGCTTAATTAGCATCAAGTGCTGAAATGATTGTGATTTGCAAAGGAAAGAAGAGAATAATCTGAATTGTGTTTTATACATATAAATGCATGTAGATGTGTGTGTGCATTTCTGTGTGTATGAGTGGGCATGTGTGCATGAATATGTCTGTGTCAGAGGGAAATAAGACAGGTCAAACACAAATTCATCTCTGAACTGCCTTGTGCATTGTGTCTTTAGCTTGTCTATAATAAAGGAGAGACTAATTTGGACAGTCTGCTTAGCTGCATAAGAATTCTGTTTTTTATTGGAAAATGATGGCCTTACTGCTAGAAAAAAAATAATTAGAGCATTGTCAGATATCTCAGCATGCTTGTTGACTTCATTGGTTTCAAGATGAGTCGATATAATGAGTTGTTTGACATGGAGTTCACTTAAAGCAGATTGTATCACTCTTTTTTTTTGTTTCTTTCTTTAAAAAAATTCAGTTATATTTTTATTCCCTCTAGTAGACAAATGTATTAAAGAGGACAGATATCAAGATAACCATTAAGTAAGAAGCTGACTGAATTTATCCCCTCAGACAAATTAAGATGTTTCATAACCTAAAGAATGTCACAGAACAAACAGCTCCACTTTGGAATGCAAAGTCAGTCTGTTCCATGTTCTGCCAAAGTCATGGTATGGCAAATGGCTGATCATGTAATAAATGTGGATGATCTGGAAATATTCCCAGTACAACAAGAAAACAAACAATTTGAATACTGGAGAAAAGATATTTTTAAACATATTAAGCTCTTATGCAAGCAGATAGAAACAGAAAAATAGAATAGCAGGAAAACAGTGAATCACTACATGTAAGAATTCCATGTGAATCAAACTAGTGCTGGAATTTGTGCATTTTTGTGTTAAGTCCATTGCAGGAACTTTGTTTCATTGAGTTTTTTGAACTCAGATAGGTGAGTAAAATGGTCCTGGAAGTCCCTAAAAATGTGAATGTAACAATAAAGTTAATCTTAAACTGAACATTTAGAAAAAGCAGGAGGGCATGTCTAGAACACTTTGGTGGAAAAGTTTTGAAGTTACATGCCTCTCCTATTATGAATTGTTGCTTTTTGCCTCATTTTTAAACTATTAGATGTTGCACATTGACTAATCTAAATTCTTTGAAATGTACACCATTTTGTTTTAAAAGAGAGAAAAACTCAGACTCTTCTTAAAATGGAAGAAAAAGAACACTTGAACAATATGGTCATTTCTTCTAAACATCTGGATTATAGTAAACTGAACACTGCCTTTTGTTTCATCTACTGAAAAAAAAACCCTCAGTAGAATTTTGGCACACCTCTTTTTTATGTAAACATAGTTACATTTATATATAGCAATAGACTTATGTGGATGAACCTGTTGCCACACATAATGCTGTGGATACACAGTGGCAATAATATGCTTTATTTTTACTGAAAAGATCTCATATTTTTTCACAGCAATATCATGTCTATGTCAGTGGGCATGGTTGTCATAGTTTACCTTACCTGGTGTCCTCTTCTAAGGAACCAGAGGGACCTTGACACTTGCGAACTGGGCCCATGTGAACCTCATGAAGTTCAGCATGGCCAGGTGCAAGGTACTGTACCTGTCTCAGGGCAATCCCCAATATCAGTACAGACTGGGGGATGAATGGATTAAGATCAGCCATGTGGAGGACTTTGAGATATTGGTAGATGAAAAATTAGATATGAGCCAGCAATTTGTGCCTGCAGCCCAGAAAGCCAATCATATCCTGGGCTGTGTAAAAAGAAACGTGGCCAGCAGGTCAAGGGAGGTGATTCTCCCCCTCTACTCCACTCTCTTGAGACCCCAGCTGGGGTTCTGCATCCAGCTCAAGGGTCCCCAGTACAAGAAAGACATGAAACTGTTAGAGAGGGTCCAGAAGAGGGCCAGAAAAGTAATCAGAGGGCCAGAACACCTCTTCTATGAAGAAAGGCAGAGAGAGTTGGGATTGTAAGAAGAGAAGGCTTCAGGGAGGCCTTATTACGGCCTTTCAGTACTTAAAGGGGGCTTATAAGAAAGATGGAGAGAGACTTAGCCTTGTTGAACCTCATACAATTGGCCTCAGCC
>NW_008794211.1:1998676-2001391 GCF_000699145.1 Aptenodytes forsteri | reverse complement strand
CCTTTCATAAACCCATGCTGACTGGGCCTGATCACCTGGTTGTCCTGTATGTGCCATGTGATGGCACTCAAACCACTCTGCTCCATAACGTTTCCCAGCACCAAGGTCAGACGGACAGGCCCGTAGTTCCTTGGATCCTCCTTCCGGCCCTTGTTGTAGATGGGCATCACATTTGCTAACCTCCAGTCAACTGGGACCTCCCCGCTTAGCCAGGACTGCTGATAAAGGATTGAAAGTGGCTTGGTGAGCACTTCCACCAGCTCCCTCAGCACCTCAGTACCCTTGGGTGGATCCCATCTGGCCCCATAGACTTGGGTCTGTCTAAGTGGTGTAGCAGGTTGAGGGAACTAGCTGTGATGGAGGTGATCTGTAAAGACCCGGGTCATATATCAAATATGGATCATACAGTCCATATGGCGAAAGTTTGTACAAAATGCACCGATATCATACACCCTACCCTGGTGATAATGAGCTGGACACACATAGAGGCACAAACTATAGATGAACTGGCCAGAAATCTCTGAGAATATGAAGATAATCTTGCTCCCTCCATGTGTGCCTGTGTCTCGGCTGTGGACAGACTGACCCAAAAAATGTTTGAGCAAGCCGAGAAGGGTAAGTCTTTCTCACACACTCAACCAAGACCTCAGCTATTAAGAGTCAGCCTTTTTCTTTTCAAAGGAAAGGATACCAGTGGCGCACACCACGTGCAACCCTGTGGTTCTTCCTGCGTGACCAGAGGGATGACATGAGGAAGTAGGATGGTGAACCTACCTGGAGACTAGAAGCTTGGTTACAGGAACTGCAGGCAAAAACAGCCACCAAAAAGCATCCATCCAGGAAAATTACTGCTCCAGTGTCTGTTGGGCAGAGTAGAAGGGTTGATCGTACTTTTGACTCTGATGAAGGGACTTCTGTTTTGCAGTTACAAAAATCAAGTACTGAAACTCAAACCAGGAATAAAGGGGCCCTGACTTTGGCCAGGCGGAGGAAAAGGGGCAACTGGGTTTACTGCACTGGGTGGATTCGATGGCCTGCACATCATCCCCACGGGAGTATAAAGCTGTAATGGACACTGGTTCACAGTGTACTCTAATATCATCACATTACAAAGGGGCAGAATACATCTGTATTTCTGGGGTGACGGGGGGATCCCAAGAACTGTGTTGGAGGCTGAAGTGAGCCTAACTGGGAATGAGTGGCAAAAGCATCCTATTGTGACCGGTCCGGAGGCTCCGTGTATCCTTGGCATAGACTACCTCAGGAGAGGGTACTTCAAAGACCCAAAAGGGTACCGGAGGGCTTTTGGTATAGCTGCCTTGAGTACGGAGAAGATTAAACAGCTGTCTAACTTGCCTGGTCTCTCAGAGGATCTGTCTGCGGTGGGGTTGCTGTGGGTTAAAGAACAGCAGGGGCCAAGTGATACCATGACAGTGCACTGGCAATGATATTGCACCAATCGAGACTCCTTGGTTCCCACCCATAAGTTGATCTGTCGACTAGAAAGTCAAGGAGTGATCAGTAAGACTCATTCAAGTTTTAATAGTCCCATATGGCCAGTGCAAAAATCTAACAGAGAGTGTAGGCTAACAGTGGACTATCAAGGCTTGAATGAAGTCAAAAAACATTTGTCATGGATTGTTACAGACTGCAGTGGAACAAGGTGAAGCTCCCGAACACCTGCAGTATATTGATGACATCATTGTGTAGGACAACACAGCAGAGGAAGTGTTTGACAAGGGTAGAAGAATAATCCAGATTCTTTTGAAAGCTGGTTTTGCTATAAAACAAAGTAAGATCAAAGGACCTGTACAGGAAATTCAGTTTTTAGGAATAAAATGGCAAGATGGGCATCGTCATATCCCAATGGATGTGATCAATAGAATAACAGCCATGTCTCCACCATCTAACAAAAAGGAAACACAAGCTTTCTTAGGTGTCATGCGTTTTTGGAGAATGCATATTGCAAGCTATAGTCTGATTGTAAGCCCTCTTTATCGAGTGACCTGGAAGAAGAACAACTTTGAATGGGGCCTCGAGCAGCAGCAAGTCTTTGAACAAATTAAATGGGAGATAGTTTATACAGTAGCACTTGGGCCAGTCTGGACAGGACAAGATGTGAACAATGTGCTTTACACCTCAGCCAGGAATAACAGCCCCACCTGGAGCCTCTGGCAGAAAGTACCAGGGGAGACTCAAGGTCAACCTCTAGAGTTTTGGAACCAGGGATATAGGGGATCTGAAGCCCGTCATACTCCAACTGAAAAAGAAATATTAGCAGCATATGAAGGTATTCGAGCTGCTTCAGAAGTAGATGGTACTGAAGCACATCTCCTTTTGGCACCTTGGTTGCCTGTGCTCAGCTGGATGTTCAAAGGGAGGGTCCTCTCTACACATCATGCAACTGATGCTACATGAAGTGGGTCGCACTGATAACACAACGAGCTCGAATAGGAAACCCTGACCGCCCAGGAATCCTGGAAGTGATCGTGGACTGGCCAGAGGGCCGAAACTTTGGAGTGTCACCAGAGGAGGTGACTCGTGCTGAAGAGGCCCCAATGTATAATAAATTGCCAGAAAATGAGAAGCAATATGCCCTGTTCACTGATGGGTCCTGTCGTACTGTGGGAAAGCATTGGAGGTGGAAAGCTGCTGTGTGGAGTCCTATACAACAAGTGGCAGAAACTGCTGAGGGAGAAGGTGAATCGAGCCAAT
>NW_008794211.1:1998358-1998643 GCF_000699145.1 Aptenodytes forsteri | reverse complement strand
GTGGCTGAAGTATCAATATGGGGAAGGCCTGGCAGATTGATTATATCACATTACCACGAACCTGCCAAGGCAAGCAGCATGTGCTTACAATGGTGGAAGCGACTACTGGATGGCTGGAAACATACCCTGTGACCCATACCACTGCCCAGAATACTATCTTGGGCCTTGAAAGCAAGTCTTTATGGCACCCCAGAAAGAATTGAGCCAGAAAACGGGCCTCATTTCCAAAACAACCTCATAGACACCTGGGCCAAAGAGCACGGCATTGAGTGGGTGTATCACATC
>NW_008794211.1:1997475-1998117 GCF_000699145.1 Aptenodytes forsteri | reverse complement strand
ATCACATCCCCTATCATGCACCAGCCTCTGGGAAAATTGAACAATACAATGGGCTGTTAAAGACTATGCTGAGAGCAATGGCTGCTGGGACGTTCAAGCATTGGGATACGCATTTAGCAGAAGCCACTTGGCTAGATAACACTAGAGGATCTGCCAATTGACCTGGCCCTGCCCAGTCAAAACCCCTGCACACAGTGGAAGGAGATAAGATCCCCGTAGTATATATAAGGAACTTGTTGGGAAAAACAGTCTGGGTTATTCCTTCATCAGGAAAGGGTAAACCTATTCATGGGATTGTTTTTGCTCAAGGACCTGAGTGCACTTGGTGGGTAATGCAGAAGGATGGGGGAGTCCAATGTGTACCTCAAGGTGATTTAATTCTGGGTGATTGAGTGGCATGTTACGGGAATTACTATAATAGGAACCCCTTCTTGCTAGCGAGGCTAGGAGCAAAAGGAGGAGTACATTGCGATATTAAACTCTATAACCTAGCCCAAAGGGACCAGGGGTGGAGATTGTAATGGAAATACCTTTAAATTGTTGTAACCTATGATTTGAGTTGCATGTTATAGGAATTACTATAGCAGGAACCACCCGAACCAATGGAGGACAAGCCTTACAAGAAGCAGTGCAAGTGCAGCA
>NW_008794211.1:1966186-1992741 GCF_000699145.1 Aptenodytes forsteri | reverse complement strand
TGGTCTTTGGTCTTGGCTGGGATAGAGTAGGAGCTAGTATGGGGCTAGATTTGTGCTGGTCTTGGCTGGGATAGAGTAGTAGCTAGTATGGGGCTATGTTTGGATTTGTGCTTAGTTATTGCTGAGCAGTGCTTACACAGAGTCAAGACCTTTTCTGCTACTCATAGTGCCCTGCCAGTGAGTAGGCTGGGGGTGCACAAAAAGTTAGGAGGAGACACAGCTGGGACAGCTGACCCCAACTGACCAAAGGGATATTCTGTACCATATGACGTCATGCTCAGCACATAAACTAGGGGGAAATCTGGCCAGGGGACCACTGCTCGGGGACAGGCTGGGCATCGGTCTGTGGGTGGTGAGCAATTATTTTCATTTGCATCTCCCTCTTTTCTTTCTTCTTTTCTTCTTTTCTTCTTTTCTTCTTTTCTTCTTAATTATTAAACTGTTCTTATCTCAATGCATAAGTTTTCTCACTTTTACTCTTCCAATTCTCTCCCCTATCCCACTGGGGCGGGGAGTGAGCAAGCGGCTGTTTGGTGCTTAGTTGCCGGCTGGGGTTAAACAACGATGCAGGCATATTGTATTACACAACCTTTTGTTCAAGGTAATACTTGCAAACTCACATGACATTTTTTTAAAATGTACAGATGTTCCATGGCTTATGTACAATTGTTGTACCTGTATAATTAGAATAGCCTATAACATATACTGTTTTTTCTTATTCAGATAGAATGCAAATATCTCTAAGCCAGCTGATTTATGCATTTGACAATATCAGTGCTCATTTTCAATCCCCTGCTAAACATATTTACCATGAATGTGATATTTCCAATTAAAAACTTTTTTAAATTCTATTATTTAGTTTCTAATATGGTGTATTTACAGACCAAGTGATGCTTTGTGTCTTCAGTCTAGTAGGTGTATTCTATCTTATTGCTCCCTTGCTGACAGCTGGAGCAAACCTGGCAAGCAATTACAGAGCACACGTAATGAAAATAATTATCAGGATTTGTAGACATGCAGTATCTGATGGGGCAGCAGCATGAATGCTCATTCTGGGATTCCCTGGCACATACAAGATCTGCTACTTCCAAACTGTTTTGAGCACTTTAAAAAAAATCTCATTTTACATATATTCAATAAATATTTTTGTTTAGTTTTCCTAAGTTTCTGTATTCACCTGCCCTGATTCTGCCTTGTACCAGCTTACAGATTCACCCCTCTCTCAGATTGACTTTTTTTCTCTAGGGTTTTAAGAACAATAGAGAACTTTTTCTTGAAATATTTATTTTAGCCTGAGATCTGGATTAGGAATAAGTGCAATAGAGTCACAGATCTATACCTCTTTGTGCACTCAAGAGACATGCTGCTCTGGCAGTTGTTCAAGGTTGTATAGTAAATGAGGTTACTTTTTACAATCACTCTCATCTTTGCCTACTTATTGCTGTAGAAATTAGAAAGTCAATAATGAATGAGGCAGAGAATTGTGGGAACAGAAAAGCTGTCGTGGCAACATTGGAAATTCAAAGGGGCATGACTCGCATATAATCATAAACGCAAAAGTTCTCACACAGAACTTTTTGCTCATGGGCTGTCAAGCTGACCTGTACACGTTAACCAAATCCAAAACACTCCAGTAATATTAAGCTGCTGCTTCTACATGTTCATACTGACTCTCTGTAGTCACTTTAATGCATTATATTAATGGTACACATTACTGTATTGCTCACTGCTCTATACAACAGTGCCTGCAACTTTTAGATGTCTAACAGGGTAGGCTTTAAGGTGTCCAGAAACAGGATAGCTTTTTACACAAAGTATACATGAGTAGATTTGCTGCTGAAAGTAGTTTATCACACATGACTGGTAAAACTGATTGGACCAGCTTCAAACCTCTCAAAAATAAATATTCTTCATTATATACTAAACATTGATTGATTACAATGAAAAACATTAAACAACACTTTTACTTAATGTTAACTAAAATTGCAATGAGCCCTACCTATAATGTCAATATTGGTGGTACTTGGGTAATTTCCTGCTATAGAGCTGGTTTCTTATTTACAGAAAATGTCCATTTTTCACCTTTCACACTGAAGATCTTTAATGTTGCAGAACCTGAGAAAACTTGTTACAGCCTTGGGTTTCCAAGTTTGAGAAATTTATATCCATTCTGTAGTGTTTGTATGCCACAGTTCCTGGCTTTATAGAATTGTGTGTTTTCAAGAACAATGTTCCAAACCTGGTTCATTTGGGTTGTGTTTACTAGTCACCTTATGTAGACAATGATATCCTGGCCTTCAGGACTACGAAAATCATATTCAGTGCTGAATGCTGAAGACAAATGTTGTCCACTTATTATCTTGGAGAGGATTAACGTGTTGATTCAGGTATAACTAGTTTATAGCAGCCTCAAAGGAAATGTCTGCACAACTCACGTTGATGTCTTTTTAGCTCATACTAGATTTTAACTTTAAAATACCTAATTTAAAGAATGTTTGTTAGCTGAATAGCTGTGCTAGTCCAGGGATTAGCAAGACTGAAAATTTTCTAGATGCAGGATAAAAATACAAGCAATTTGCCATGCTCAGTGTTTTGTTTGATCATACATAAATTACATAGGGTAACACTGTCTTGGTTATATCTTTATGCATTTCATTTTCATGAATAACAGTGAAAAAACTTTCTGTAAAGCGTACCATGTAATGGGTCTCTGTAGAGCTATGTGCAGTTTGACGATATGTTTTATTTTCCTTTACTTCAGGCATTAAGAAGAACTGAACTGAGTTATTTGCACGAGAAGAGGATTCCCCATTAGATTTGTCTTAGAACTATTGTATGCCTGCTGAGCATTTCAGACTTGCCATTTTCGTGGCCAGGAAGTGGTCCAGGAGGACAGCTTTCCAACATCTAAGAGGCTGGCAAAATCAAAGCTCTCATTAGGCCAAGCTTTTTACTGGGGGGATGAATAGATGTTGGCACCGTTCGCCTTTTCTACTGCATTGTGATTACAAAAATATTTGTGTTATGTACCTCATCTGGCTATTGACTGGTTGGTAGAGCCCAGCTGTGGAAAAAAAAAAAAAAAAATCAGAGATTCCTGTCAGGAGACAAGATTTTTCAGTTCTAAAGGCATTGCTGCTAAAAACATACTGTCAACATACAACACTTTGGCATCAAAGCAGTTCCAAAACAAATCTGTTAGTCTCTCTTCTTCTCTTTATTTATATGAGGGATTCAGCAATAGCTGGTGACAACAGCAATGCAGGGTCATCATATCCGCCATGATCTCTGTGAAAGGCCTTCAAAGCCTCTTCAACTGAAACATTTCTTTTCCACATATTGGTTTTATGTTTAAAGGGTTTATCCTGTTTCTATAGAATATATTTGTAATTATATAAGCTTTTTCATGTTTTCAAAGTCATATTTATTTTCTCATGCATGTCTTATGCATGAGAAATCTTACGCTTCATATTGCACTTAATAACTTCAGCAAGCGTTAATTCAGATCTAAGTACAGTGCTTTTAGAACATTTTTAGAAAAAGAAAAAAGAAAATGGTTGTGATGTTAGCTAAGTGGAAAAATACATTCTACTTCATATGCTGTTGCTCTTAGACCGGTATAAATGTCTTGGAGGTCAGGAAAACCAATTAGCAAGAGGTTAGTGTGGGTTCCCACCAAATAACTTTCCTTTAATCTCCTGCCAATGCACAATATTTTGTCAGAATATTCCATGAGTCAAGTAAAAAGTAGGTTGTCTAAAACTCTAATAATCTGGATTTTCAAGATAATTGGTATTATAATAGACATGTTATTAGTCATTATTTTGTCCTTTTTGCATCACTGTTGCACTGAACTGTTTCAATGTTAAGGTAAAAACCTGTAATTCAAAATTGTTAAAGACGCTTATTTATCAAGACTGACTTCACATGTGTATACCAAATACTGAAGTCAGGAATGAGAGTTTTAGCTGACCGTCAGAGATCTATTATCAATTTGTAAAAAATTGTACAACTCTTCTTATAGTGATAGATTAAGGCTATTACATAACCTCAGTAAAGTTGGACAGATGAATCATAACTGATGTTCCAGGAGAAGCATTTTTCTTATAAATAAGTATTTCCTTGCTTTTTAGGAGTAGAAGAAGAAATTTCTGCACCATCATTTTTCACCGTTTGTAGACAATGATTTATGACCCACTAGCATTATTTAAGGACTAATTCAACACCCTAAGCAGATGGAAATCAACATCAACAGAATTGCTTTAGTGTAGAAATGTTTCTGTTGTCTTCACATTTTAAGGCAAAGCTGTATGGTAAAATCCACCTCCATTATAACATCAAATTTGGCTTATATCTGAATTACACTTAACTTTTCTGATCAGAGGCAACCTGGAGCAGGAGAGTGGAAATAGCTGGGATCTGCAAGTCTGGGGAACTTATGGCCGTTTTGTAGCCTTTGTACAACAGTATCTAGCTTTAAAATCAAATGGGGTTCTCACTAAAACATTAAAATAAATAAAGAAAAAGTTTGACACTACTTTCTGACATATAGCCATGAGTTCACACTAAAACAGGACTCTTAATCTCACATTTTTACACCTTATGACCCCTTCATATCTCACTCACTGTAGCAGTATCACTCAAATTTGACACCTAGGCAGAAAATTCAATTCAGGCACCTGATTACAAACTAAATCTCACCAAACTTATTTGCATAAACCTCTTTCCTAGCCAATTTCACAGCTATAAGTCTCAACCAGGCTGTTACCATCTCATTTTCTGTCATCATCTTAGTTATTGCAACACTCTTTTCTGCATAAAAATAATTACAAGTACAAACTCATACTGTGGATCTGTACTCACAAAACTCCCGTAAAGTTTATTTTCTTAGATATAGTTAGACCATATTGCCCTTTATCCTCATTCCCAACTCTCTGTTCTACACAATGTTAATTATATGCTTCATGGCTTCACACCGGAGGCCAGCTTCCTCATTTAAATCAGCATGTCAGCCACCCATTAGGCAGACCGCACTGCTGGGTGACACACTTATAGACATACTCAGCACCCAATTTCCTAGACACATCTGACCTGTTCTTACACCACATTGCATGAGATCAGCTTCCTGAGGAAAACCAACTTCAGACAAGTGCTCCATTTTTTAGATGTCTGTAATTTAGGTTTAGGTATGTAAAAGGTACATCTAAACATCAAATGATGTTAGGTGACATCTAAATGGTCCTGCACAGTCAAAAAACCAACAGAGCAGAAAGGATGAAGAGATCATCCCTTCTTCAACTCCAAAAATGAGGTGTGACAGCCTTTTGGAGTATCTGTCTCCTGCATTATTAAGGGAACTTGGATATTTAACATTCAGGTGAATAAAGCTGAGTGAAATTAATGTAGGAATTAGTAATTATGTTATACTTCCTATGTATTTTTGCTTTTCAGAGGCAACCTGATTCATACATAACAATTATTTGACATATATTAGCAAAAATAAATAAATAAATAGATAGATAGATACATTTTGATGAGGTAGTATAAACCAGGGGAGATGGAACATTAAAGCAGAAACTTATGGCTTTCATATGCCTCCAAATTTCTTTTATAATGTTGTAGACATTATCACTAAAGCATTAAGTACTGTGGTGGTGAACTCTGAATTCAGTCTTTCCTAAACATCACTGACACCATTTTACTATTTAGCTACTGTTTGATGAATGGTTTATTATTTTCCACTTATCCATCATTTTCACAAAACACTTTTTAATTTAGATTTTATTACAAGGATGTGAGTATTTTGCTACTGCACACAACCCAAAATACAAATAATCATAAGACATTATGTGAAAGTTTAACATGACGACTGTTATACTTCATAAACTCTATAGCTTGGCATATACAGAGACATTTAAAGTACTATGTTTTCAGTGATTTATTTTCAACTGTATTCTTCAAAAAACAAACCTGTGTACACTTCCTGAGGAGAAAACTCGTATTATCCTCTTCCTCTGGAAAATGTTTCAGGATATTCTTCACTTATCAATGAAGACAGGGTTTATTGGGGAACTCGATAGAGAAAAAAAGGTAAAAATGGACTAATGAAGCACTTTATCTTCAGCTGTAGGAAATTTCATCTTGGATCAATTTTTTTCATACTGGCTAATCATAATTGCTTTAGCAACCCACAGTAGCTTCAGGTAGATATTCTGATTATTGTGAAGAGAAGGATCAATTAACCAACATAAAAAATAGTTGGTGAAAAGAGAAAAACACAGAAATTATTTTTCTACTGGCTGGAGCTTATTAGTATCATATTGCACTATATTTTGCTTGAACTCAGGTTAGATTCTGGATTTCTTACTTGAGGCACAGAGGCAAAGATGCAAAAAGTCCATTTGATAAAAAAGAAATGTATCTTAATATTTATGTCACAAAAGAAAAAGAAACATATAATTCCTAATTCTTCTTGGAATGTTTCAACTTCCCAGAAGCATTACTACAATTTAGTCCTTGTTGAAATAATCAGAATAATTAAAAACTCTATTTGTGCAAGATTTTACAATATTGAAGTGTAAAACCTTAAATTTTAAGCAAGTCAATGAAAATAGACTACTATTATGGATTTAACATTTTTAATATATTTCTATTCTATATTTAAACAAAATGTTTCATAGTGGGCTGTTGTACTTTTGAGTCTGATACTGAGTTTTCCCAAAGAAGAAGGGAATCTGTGTTATACAGATAAAAACCATATCTGTATCATGCTTTTAAAAAGTTCAATATGAAACTCATAAGAAAGAAAAAAAAAAGAAAAGGTTGTTTTTCCAAGATGCTTCTGGTCTTTGGTAGATCTGAGTAAATAGCGTAGTTTTATCCTGGAAAGTTATCATGGGCTACTTCTCAGCCAAATTTTGTCCATATATTTCTGCATTACTATATTATTTGACCTTCATTTTGATTTCTTCCACATGTCAAACCTTAGGGGCAGGGAAACACGCAGAAAAGTTCCTAAACTAGAAGACATCCAACTCAGATGTGATATATGACTATCGGAGCCCTCAGTTCAGTTCATAGCAAATACAAAATCTTAAGTTGCTGTTAAATACAGATTAAACCATTTTAATTTTTCCCTGAATGGATGTGGAACACCATATACATGAATTACACCAGAAGGCAGCTTCTGAACCTACCGTCTCACAATTATTATTTACCGTCATCAATGAACAATGGACTGCAAGCATCTAAGTGTACTTTTGTTTGTCCTAAAATGAATGAAAAGTCCTACACAAATGTGTTGGATATTGTTTCTTGTTGCTTCTCTGATACAATTCCATCCACTTAGATCCTATTATTCTGTGTCTTTGGTAGGCTTAATGCATACAAACATGTCAAGAACTGGTGCAATTTCAAAATATTAACCTAAATGTTGTTAACAACTTTGTTGCTATGTATTTTTATCTTATTAGATTTTAATTGTATTTTTATTATATCTTATACTTTTATACAGATATTATTTTAGCTATCTATTATTTATTTTACTATATAATGTTAGCACATGAAAGAAATGAGATGCATATTTAGGTAAAATGCATATGTAACCAAAACCTGAAAAGATGTTGGTCATATGAGCAACAATACCTTGCATAATACATATATGCACTATACAAATAGTAGCATTTCTTCCTCTGCCTTATTGAAAGAACTGAGGCCTATAAGAGACTACGGTTTATTGAAAGTTGTGTTGTTTATACAGCTTTTTTGATTCATGTAAAGCTAAATTTTATCTTCTCAGCTTGTCTCTATTTTCTCAATAGAAAAGTTTTCTAACAATTTTCGTCCTTTTTTTCTCTTCATTTTAAATATGTATTTTTTATGATACTATATTTCACATATTATCTTTGACTTAAAGAGTTTCACAGAATAGGATATGTCTTATGCTTGAGGATATAAGGTTATTATACAATTACAGTGAGTTTTGGTGAACTGACTACCCTCTTTCCCTGAGGCATACATCCTGAAACCATACATCCTGAAAATGGTATTCACTTCTAATTTCTTTTTTTTTCCTCCCTGAATTAGCTAACAATCATGTTACTTCAAATTGAGACAGAAGCATGCATAACCTAACCTAGATGTCTAGAAATTATTCCTCTGTGTCAGGATTTCTTGACAATGGCTCAAAACCAAATCTCTTTCTCAGCAAAGTGATTTCTAAGGTGACCTCCTTAGAAATTTCTCTCCTGAAAGACAATCAAGTCTTCATCCTCTAGTACACACTTAAACTCCCAATTTGAAGTATCATGAAGTAAATCAGGTTTCAACTCAAAGAAAAAAAGATCAGGAATTCTGTTGAAAATATGGTCATAAAAACAAAAATGTATTTTAAAAGAAAATTACTTGCTTCCAAATTTTCTACACAGAGGATTTTCCTGAAGCACAGACTGCAGTTCTCTCCAGGTGGATTTTAAAATCCTTTGCTGTTAAAGAAGCTGTAATGAAAGCCAGTTTCTAGTCATACTACCCACAATAGATCGGATGGCTTTGTAAACACTAGATTATGAAAGACACCTATTTTCCTTTCCAGTAAAAAAGATGTATGGTATGGTACAAAAACCATGGAGAATATAGGTGCAGTATCAGTACCTCTAACTTTGGGTAGCTAGGGACTCTTACCTGATGTAAGATGGGTGTTTTCAAAATGCATTGCTCTTGCAGAGAAATCAGAAATACAGTTGCTCTGGGAAGCAAATTTGACAGAACAAAATTCTTCCATCATAGTTCTGGTTTTGAAGTCTTGTCAGTTTTCACATTACAGACTCTTTCCTGAAACTGGGCCTCGAAGAGAGATGTTCTATATTATTTACTATGGAGACTCTATCAGTACGCTAATAGTAGTCAAATTTTGACTTCGGTTATGTCTTAGAAATCCATCTAGATTATAAAAGTTTGTTTAGCTGTTCTCCTAAGAATCATATCTAAAGAGTACTACAGTGAATCAGAGTACAGGGAAATAGATAACAACTGAGCAAAGCAAAGCTGACTGTGAGAAATGCAGATCTAAAAGAGAAAAAAAGAAAAGTGTTTTCTCATTAAATGTATTGTGTTTTTAAAACAGATTTCCAAATCCATATCAAAAATAGAGAAGTGAATTTCCTTGAGGAAAGAAACTCTAGTAAAAAAAGATTTTGGGAAACCAGAAGTATATATATATTTTTTTTTTATTTACAAACTACTTCTTATTTACTGCAAGCTTTATGTCAGTTTTTTCAACAGACCTTTTACTTCTTGCTCTTCCCTCTGTCTGCTCAGCCTCCCACTCCCTCAATTCCCAAAGTCAGGTTTAGTTCTCTGGCTGCCATCCTGGAATGTTCTTGTAAATCATACTTTCTCTCTACTAAGAGTAAGGAAAATCAGCAAGATCCTTCCTTATAAGTGTATGGGAGAGCTATCATTTTAATTTTCCTAAAAGAATATTCAGAGTATTTTTCCTCCAGAAAATTTCAATTTTCATATTTTTAAAATTTTATTTCAGAACTCTTGAAATTCTCTTTAACTCTGTGATCATTTCTCCTTGTATTTTCCAGATTTCATTGCTTGCCTAAGATGCCGTTCTCCTAAGGCTTATTGTCTCAGTCCTTATTACAGAGGTCTGAATGGTTGACATCTTGGATTCCAGAAAGTGTACTCCTCAAATAAAAATGTCAACAGCCTGTGTTTTTTTGGCAATAATGGTAAACTCAAGCAAAGGATGGTACTAATTGTATTCCCTCAAGACTTGGGTCCTCTAGTCCAAGATAATTTATTTTTGTTTTTGATAGGCGAGAACAAAGAGTTTTTGAGTGCTTGTACTGTAAAGAAATCTACAGTAGTTAGATCTGAGATGGAAACAAAGAAATTCAGTCCAGGATAAAAAGAAACACCAAAGCACCTTTAAGGAAGAAACACCTTCAAGTTAGCCCCAAAATTATATTGATCCCAGTTCCCTCACTGACGCATCTGTACACCATTTCTACCTCGTGTCAGGAGTGGAGAATGAATGAGTTATAACAACTGCTAATTAGTTTGCTCTGTTTGTCTTTGGAAGGTGCTCAGACAGTGGCACTGGCAGACCAAAATAGGTAAGCACAGAATAAAACCCAAAACAATAAAAAAGACCAGGGAAGAGAACACTTGTAAGCACACAGTCCTTATCTTGAATTGAAGGGGAAAATAAAAACTATTCATTGGAAAACTGGGTTGGAGAGGAGGGGCTGAAAGGAAGTAAAATACCTTTTCCTCAGAACATATTACAAATAGAAAAGAGTAGGACATAGCAGGGCAAGGCAGAGAAAAAGGGGGGGGAAGTAAGGAAGGTGGGGAAAAGGGGGAAAAAACATGGGAAAGGGGAAAAAAGGTGGGAAAAGGGAAAAAAGAAAAAGGGACAATGAAAATCAATTGTTTGAATCATACAAAAATTGTTTATTAAAGGAAAAAATTAGTAGTATTAAACAAAACCACAGGGAAAATCTAGGTGACAAACAACAACTTTTGGAATTAATTATCTTTTCTTTGTAGTATTTAATCATAATATCATGGTGTTAAGTTCTTGATGTAGACAATACTATGCATTACAGTGCAGAGAAAAAGGCATTTCAGTGTTTTTAGATGGAAAATACCATGAGATTAAGAACAAAGAATTTTATTCAGAGATTTTATCTAAAACACTAATTATCATGTCTGTTCTTTCATTGACAGAATTTATGTATTGTTCTTACTAACATTAATAAAGGCAGATGTACACATCATAAGAAAATAGGCTCTTATCAGGTACTACCTTAGTGTAGATATGGTGTGACATTTTTTCTCTAAATATGAGTAAAAAAAAGACTAAATATGAGTTAAGAGGTGAGAATTAAGTGAAGGGGTCATAGATTATTGGAAAAAAAAAAAATAAACCCCCAGTTTAAAAGCACCATTCGAAGAGTTTTAGGTGCTAAGATGAATGAGTTTTGCAACAGTATAAAAAATATCAAGGATCTATAATAAGCCTATTAACTTAGCAGTGTAATTGTGTGGCTGAGGAGTGATGAACACAGCTTTCACTTTAGAAAGAGTCTGGGCAATGAAATAAAGTTATTTGATGTGACCATTATTGATGAAAACATTTGAATACAAAATATTTATATTTACTAAGAAATATTTATCTAGTCACCCTTAAGAAACTTTTTAATGAAGTGAGAAAGACAAAAGAGCTCTCCAAAAGTTGTTAAAGAGGACAGTGTTTTCTTTAATGTCTACTTTAGGACTCTCTTAGATTAAGTTTAGCATAAATTAACAGATTAATAGATTAAGCTAAAAATATATTGAGACTAAAAAGCTCTGTATAGAAAAAATAAAATGTTTCCATTTATTTAAAAGATAAATTCATGTCTTGTTAGATGAAGGCAAAACTAGAGAAATATCTTTGATATTAGCTTGAAGAAAGAAAAAATGTCAAAATCCTACTTTAAAGATTTTTTAGGAATTTTCCACGTGGAGAAAGGTAATTAAAATATGCTAAACAGTAATATCTTTTCCTTACAAAAAAGACTAGTTATGGCACTGAGCTAACGAAAGGATGATAAAAGCTAATTTTGATTGAAACCGTGCATGAAAGAAGGATGTTTGTGTTCTCCATGAAGTGATGAAAAAGAACATTAAAATATCTCCTTGAGCTGAATAACACATTTTGTATTTATTTGTCCTCCAATCCTTGATTTAACAGCACTCGTTACTTGCGTAAACCAACAAAAAGCCAGGCAACTAATACAATAAAATACAAATTAAGCTTCTACAACAGGATCAAGAGGAAACAACTTTCTAGTTCACAATTTCACATAGATCAAATATGTCATGATTAGATGAAGCTGTAACACAGAGAGTATATTTAAACTATTTTTTTCTTGAAAAGGTTTTAATGGAGATATTAAAATGCTATTATCACTGAAGATATTAACAGCATCTGCTGATAATCTGCTTTCCTTCTATTTTCTACAACAGGATCAAGAGGAAACAACTTTCTAGTTCACAATTTCACATAGATCAAATATGTCATGATTAGATGAAGCTGTAACACAGAGAGTATATTTAAACTATTTTTTTCTTGAAAAGGTTTTAATGGAGATATTAAAATGCTATTATCACTGAAGATATTAACAGCATCTGCTGATAATCTGCTTTCCTTCTATTCTCAAAGAAAGGATATGAACTAATCTCACAAAAATACAAAGAAGAAATTAATATTTTACATTCTGCCTTGATATGCATTTATTTACTCCCTCTTATCCATTATATACTAAATTGGATAAATTAACCTTTGTGGTAGGATTCACCTAACCTAACTGCATATGACACAGTTCTTACTAGAGATCTCAATAATGAAGAGTACAGGGGAAAAAAGAAAGAAAAAAGGAGAAACTGCTATTTATCGGTCAATGTTGTTTATTTTGTTGTTTTCTCTCACAAGAAAATAAACTAATTATTAACTGTGATATTTCTCATTGTTTATAGCTGTGGTATCTCCTCCCAAGAGCACAGCTAGAAAATCCAGGTTGCTAACACAATGGCATGTGTATCCCTTAATTGGCTTCGGGGGGGGGGGCAAGATATTCACTGCCTGTTTTGCTTCTTTCTAATTATGGCTTATTTTTCATACTTAGGGTTACATTTCTCAACAATCAAAACATAAAAACACTCCTAACAAATCACCAATAGGAATTCTTCTTCCTTTCACTCAGAATCCATTCTTGCATGATGCTCAAAGTTGTTGACCCCATCTTCTAGGTAGAAATGGAATCCAGCTCTTAGGTAGCAAGAGAAAATCAAAGAATGACCTGCAGACTTCTGCAGGGTTATATTCTCCTTTAGAATCTTCATAGAAATACAGCTTTAAAACCTAAACTTGCAAAATCCAAAGACAGATATTTTATTGGAAAAGATGTACATTTTCTCTGATGTCTAGGCGAAAAATGCTATAATTTGTGTCATAAAATAGGGACAGCATAGAAGTAAGTTCTAAAGTGATGACAAATTTAGGCAAATTGCTTTATCTTTCTGAGTGCTTTTCTATCTCAAAGGAATCATCTCTATGTCAGATGAAATCAAATGCAAAGTAATTTCCAGGATAGAAAACTAAGATGTGTGTGATTATAAAACAAACAGAGGAATGATCAGTACTTTCCACTCAAGAAGTTTTTGATTGAACAAAAAAAGACTGAAATTATTTTTATTTTACATCTGACAATATTCTCAGAGCAACTTACAGTAGTCCATTTGTTAGAGGCTGCAATAATCACGACTTGCATAACCAGCATATGTTCCAGTATGTGCTTTGATCTGGGCTTCAAACATGAAAAATGCAAATATTATAAAATGCATTTGAGGTGCAAGCATTCAATTATTATCACAAATGAAATTTATGACATTCTCAGAAATTAATTTAGGTATTTGATTATCTGTATTTAAGTTTCCTGTGATGACATTGGAGGAATAAATTTCAAAATTAATACACTTACAAGCTTACTCCTAAATTTCTACAGGTGCCAAGCATAGAGTTCATTAATATTTACGTGAATAGGAATCTGTCAAGAAATAATCACTTTTAAAAGTGTAAAATTAAAGTGACAATAAGAAATGTATTCTACCTATGTATTACAGTTCTGTGTAGACTGAAATTTTTGAAGGAAAAAAAAAAAAAAGGAGAAGAAAGCAAAGGCAACAGTGCAGTGAGCTATTAGCAAATACGGTTTGAAATACACGTATGTGTCTGTCACAACCTTGTTCTGGTTCTACAGTAGGGAAAAGATACTCTCAAATCTCCTGCTGGAGAAAAGAATAGAAAGCATATTTAATACTGCATGATGCAACTATAGCTAAGTAATGTAACTACAAGTTGCTCAGAGATGTTGCAGGGTCTCCAGCCTCTAGATATGCAAAACTCAATTGGACATCATCCTGAGCAACCTGCTGCAAGTGACTGTGCTTTGGGCAGCGGTGGTTGCCTGGGCAATCCCCAGAGGGCTCTGCCAACCTCAGCTGTTCTGTGATTCCATAGCTCTGACGACACTAAGGTCAACTAGTCACTTCCTTGGTGAGCATTTGGTTTTACAGAAAAGATGATTATAGAATATTGATGCAATTAATGCAAATTTTGAAGAAACTCTAGCTTCTTAGCATTGTATAACAACCAAGTGGGATGTGACTTTTGGAGAGATGGAGTCTTTTGATCTACTGCAGAGATTTCTGCCATTGGGTTTGGCAGAATAAATAGATCATATATTGACAATGGCATCTGTCCCGCTTGATGACAGCAAAGGAAAGATCAAACTCCAGAGTCTTGAGTTCTACCTGAGAAGTAAAATGGCTCAGAATTCATAATCTTACTTCTCTCATTAGCTTACTAGTAGTTATTTTTCCTGTCATTTTAGCCTCCATTCAGGTAGGTTGCTTCTGAAGACCAGTCCTACACTTTTCTCTTCACTTCTAGTATGAATCTGAGAGATTTGAAAGAAAGGGTAATAAAAGTCTCTAAGTTCAATTATTCTGTCTAGCCCACAAATTTCCCTGCAATATCCATATTAAAAATTTAATCCCTTTTTTTTAGAAATATGCATGAACTATAAAAGGTGAAGCATGTTCTCTTAGAAAGGCACATGTTCAGAGCAATTTACAGAGGCCTGTTGTATATTAACAAGTGGAGTCAAGTGAAGAAGAAAATCTTTACACGTTCTAGCTAATCTCATCTACACATGCTTTCCTGTGCAATGAGATCTTTCAAAAAGGCTTGACAAAAGGCCTCCTCTGACTTCAAGTCCGTGCTGCAAAGTCTCATGTGAATAGGTACTTGCTGATATTTGACTATATTTTTTAAAAATAGAAAACATATTCCCTGCCACAGTTTCAGAAATGTGGAAATTATTACAAAAATTTTGGAAGTTATTTAGATTGAGGCAGACAGTTGACATTAAAAATTTTTAACCCAACTATACAGTTACAGACTGCTGCAATTATAAGTGATCATGGGGGCTTATTATGAGAAGTATCAGACAAGGTAAATAATAAATGGTGCTTATTGCCCTGATTCTAATAAACAATTGCTCTCAGTTTTTATATTCCAGACATGATATTGACAATTACATCGTTCTTATGTCTTTCTTTGTCTGTTCATTTGTGAAACTTCCCTTGGCAAACACTCTCACAAAGATCAACAGAAATTAAAATCAAATCCAAGAAAATGCGCTAAAGCAAATTTCTGTAGAAATTTATCATTCCAACTGAAAAGACAAATGTTCATTCTGAAAATAACTGGGATGAAAATGGCTTTCTAAAGTTTCCAGGGTGTCATAACAGACAGATACACGAGATATGTAGTAGTATGGACCAAAACAGAATTGAAAGTACTGCACTCATTTTGGGTGATAATACAATGCTTAGTACTCGTCTAGGCCCAAAATCTTCTTGTATTTTGGCAGGACACTCAGACAGAGTTCTGAGTGCTGATGACTTACAGTGATGCAAAGGATTCACTATTAGCATGAGATGGCAAAATATTCTGGAGCTATTCTCTTTCACCTCATTGCTTAATATGGATATCAAAAGTTGATTCTTGGTACTCTATATCACATATATGTGTAAGATTTATTTACTTACGTATTTTTGCTCATCACAGTGGTGTTTAAGCCTATTCCTTTGATTTAAGCCTATTCCTTTAAATTTTATTTTACTGCTTACCCCATCTGATGATCAAAAAGCTAGCACTTTTGCCTTCACTTCTAGATCTAGAGCTATAGGGGTTAATTTTACTTAGCATATTCAGTCATCACTGAATTTAAATTATCATCCACCTAGACCTATTACCGCAGTATACACAGCAGATCCTTAGCAATTCATTGTAGATTCAATTAACATTGACATCTAATAATGCCTCTATATAGTAATTGCATTTTCATTATTTCCTATGGGACACACATGTCCAGTTTGAAAAGCATGCTTAGCAGCTCTGCTAAAGGAAAAGTAATTTGTTGCTTTTATATCTTTTTCTTTTCTTTTTTTTTTCTTTTTTTCTTTTTTTTTTTTTTAAGTAAGAACAATTGGAAATGAATTCTTGCTTTCCAATTTTAGGCTTATCCCACTGATAATAGGTTTCAAAGAGTGCAACTTAGATGCTAACTTTCACAAAGCTGAAACTGTGAAGGCTAAAACTGACAGCAATCTACCTTTCACTTTACTTATTGTTGACCATAATTGATTTTGATTTGGGATCTTACAGCAGCATTGGCTATAACTGACCCTATGAATTGTTCAGATCACCTGGAGTATTTTTCTTTGACCTCTTAAAAGCAGTAATTTCCCTGTCCATGGTCTTTTAGTCCTGCAGAACCAGCATTCAGTTACAACAGTGAAGTTAAATCATCTCTCAAATGAGCTGAATCTGAAGTCTCTCCTGGTCTAGTTTTAAGTCACACGGAAGGTACATACTCAGGTACAGAGGATCTTGTCTTCTTGATCTAGTCTCTCTTCTGGGTGCCCAAGATTCCTCTTCAGTGAAGACAATGATTGTGGAAACAGCTGTGTGTTTGGTTCCTTCCATAATATGGAGGTCGGAAGCCGGGGACAGGAGCCAGGAGTAGTTGTGGAACATGAGAATAAAAAATATCCATAGTTATCTGTTATGTATTTGTACCTGTTTGTTTATTTGAGAAATGTGCCAGTTCATACAAGAGTTCTGTTTCATAATGTTTACAGTGGGTAGGTAAAAAAAAAAATAAATTTCTTCAGAAAAGGATTTTTCAGTTAAATTCTTGTTTGGTAAGAACTCCTGAAAACTCACTACCCTTATCTGGAATTTTAGTTGGTGACAATTGCCAATGTTATGTAAAATGTGCATTAGCCTAGCACCTCCACTCAAATTCTAAATCTATTCTAACTATTGCACAATTACCTAAAAAATTACTATTCCTAGATCTCTTAAAATAAAAAATCTTCATCATAGACAAGTAGAGAAAAGACTAGGTGGCTTGGATGTCCTGAATACTTTACTGTTAGCAACTTAACATTCTTCCTCAGCAAAGCTGGGCTCCCATGGCTTATTGTACTGGGTTTGACTAGGGTAGAGTTTATTTTCTTCATAGTAGCTCATATGGGGCTATGTTTTGGATTGTTGATGAAAACAGTGTTGATAATACAGGGATGTTTTAGTTATTGCTGAACAGTGTTAAAGAAGAGTCAAGGCCTTTTCTGCTTCTCATGCTGCCCCGCCAGTGAGTTGGCTGGGGTGCACAAGAAGTTGGGAGGGGACAGAGCTGAGACAGCTGACCCCAACTGACCAAAGGGATATTCCACACCATATGACATTGTGCTCAGCAATAAAAGCTGGGGGAAGAAGGAGGATGGGCGTGATGTTTGCAGTTATGATGTTTGTCTTCACAAGTAACCGTTATGTGTGATGGAGCCCTGCTTTCCTGGAGATGGCTGAACATCTGCCTGCTGATGGGAAGCAGTGAATTAATTCTTCATTTTGCTTTGTTTGTGCATACAGATTTTTCTTTACCTATCAAACTGTCTTTAACTCAACCCATGGGTTTTCTCACTTTTACCCTTCTAATTCTCTCCCCCATCCCACTGTGGGGGAGTGAGCAAGGGTCTGTGTGATGTTTGCCTTCCTACCGGGGTTAAGCCACAACACCTATCCTTTAGTGAACAAAACCTGTAAAGGCTGCAGACATAGTTTTCCCCACTTTGTTCATAATACAGAGATTTTTTATGTCAGTAAGATCCAGCCTTAGAAACTGCAGAGGCATGAAACAGATTCAGGAACTGGACTTTGGGCTGCCTCTCATTACCCAGCAGCAATTACTGCAGGACCTCCCCTGTGGAAGCAAGACTATCACTGTCTCATATGTCTCAATAACTTTAATTTCTAGCTGCAGCATGGGTATCAGTCTGATTTTTTTTCGTTTGGGCTCCTAGCAAGTACAAGAAGATTAGTTGTTTGGGCTGTTCCTTGCTCGAACAATTCTACTCTGTCTCCTACAGCATAAGCAATTAGATGAATGGAAATGTCCATGGACCACATTTGATCTGCTGGCTGCAGCTGGACTGTGCTGACTTACATTACATAACTTCTTCACTTACAATATGAACTTAGTATGACCCAGACAAATTTTTTCTGTTAAAATATGGCAGAACAACTGAACAACTGTGTTGTCTTATTAAGAGCATTGTTTACAGTCAGCTTGACCATATTGCTTTTGTCACTATAAATTCAAAAACTCTTTGTCTATCTCAGATTCCAAAATTGATGTGATACTATGCTCTTCTTTTAATCTTAAAATTCTCTGTAGGTGGTTTTAATCTGACTCTCTGAATCTTTGTAACACAGTAAATCATAGTGTTCTAAATATGATTTCCTTTGAATTTTAAAGCCTTTAGGACAGAAAAAAACCCCACAAAACAACTCATTTGGTTCATTGATCTCTACAGAACTGCTCTGGAGAGTTTCTGTAATTGAAAGTATATACACCTGAACATTTTAAATGATAGTTCAGAGTCCTAGCTGGCTAAATTTTCTCTGTTCGGAAGGAACATGAACAGCAGAAAGAGGAATTTATCATTCCGTGTTGGGATATAAAACAGTAAATATTTTTGCTAGGGATTGTCTTTTATTTCTGCTCTGCAGGATTCTTTGTGAATGCAATGACCTGAAAAGTTGTTGCATAAATGGTCAACTAAGCTCTGAAAAGTGAGTTGTTGCATAAAAAAAGCACAACGATCACTTGCATTTTATTTCTCTACTTCCAACTCTTGTTCTAACTAGTGTCCTCAGTTTTTCTCCCCATTTCTACCATTTCCATTCTCTGACTTCCTGTTCTCTCTTGAGGCAGAGTGTGCCCAGGAATTAAACACTAGAAAGGGACATGAACACTGCAAATTCAGTTCCCAATTCTTCATCAGATTTCCTTTGCAATTTTGGAGCAAGATAGTCAGAGTGAGTTTCAACAAAATGAACTCATAAAGAATTTTCAGGACACCAAAACACACACTTGTAGTAGTGCCTGTCCTCTACCATTTGCTTCACAGCTTCCTTCACAAAGCACCTAAATTTGCTGGATTTCTCTGGTTAGATTTAAAATTCCCTAGTTTTTGAGACCTGCACCACTGTAAATACCTCAGTTTCAGCATCTCAATGCCAGTGTCTTATTTAAGCCTTTTTGGTCTTAGGAATGAGGTATCCCTTTGCCTGCTCCTGAAAGACCTGATCCATTACAGTGTTCCTGAAATGCGTTCACATGATTGGTTTTCCTGCATAACTGTCAGAACCACTTCTTTTTTCAAACATGATTGCCAGGGGAGAGACAACCATAATACTATTGATTTCACTAGTCTTTAACAGGATAACATTGCACCCATTCAAAAGATAAAATACATAAACCACTTTGGAAAAAGGATAAAACCTCTGGAGTCCCAAATGTCTGTGCCAATCCCAAATTATGACATACCTCTCTTCTCTTTCTGCATTGGAAGTTGGGAAGGTGAAGTGGAGAGTGTCTCCACAAAAAATCTGTCTGTGCTGATAACACACTTCAGGGTGACAGGAGATGTGGAGTGGAATCTCCTGAGTCAGGGACAGGCAGTGAATATGGGTTTCTCACCTCCTGTGCGACTGCTCCAGTGATTAAGCAATCATATAAAAGAGGCTGCAGTTCTTGAGAAGTCACTGTTGTATTGGAAAAGGAACCAGTGATGTTTACCCAGGTATTGGAAAGTGTTTGTAGATGCTTACTGAGTGGCTAAAGTTGGACCTACACCTAATTTACTGGATGGCGTTGAACCCACTCTGAGGGGTTTACCTAGCCACAATATCTGAGGTCTGAGTGACCAAAAGCTAAGCACTTTGATTTAGGGTTTTCGAATCCTGAATCTTAGCTGGATTTAGTTTTCAGTCTCAATAAATGTAAATGTTTAAATGTAAAACCCAGATAACACCTTATTTTTCTTCCATTTCCTTCTCTCCATTCAGATTAAAAGAGACTGTTGGTGCTCTTTCAAAGAATTTATAATGCTTCTGGGCATTTTCTGTACTTTGGAGATCTGATATCTATTAACACTCTTGACACTATAACAAAACTAATAATAATATGGTTATTCCTAAAACAACTATCATATACTTTTGCTTTAAATTATTTCTGAACTCATAAAAAAGACACAGTGTAAAAAAAAAAGTACAAAATAAAATAAATACAAAGTGTAAATACACAGATCTCTGAGGACAAGGCTTAATAATCTGTGAAGACTTGTAGAGCATGATAGAAGGTATGGAAGCAATGAATTAAAAAAAAAAATCCCTACTCCTTTTTCTTTCGGACCCTATTTTTTCTCTCCTTTCTGTAGGCCTTGTTTCATCAAACAGCTTGAAAATTCTGAGCATGGGAGCCAATTGAGATATAGTGATCTATATGGAAATCAAGAAAACATTAGATTTATTTACGTAGTTTTATATGATAATATCACTCGTGAAATGAAAATTCACCTCTTATATTGCTACTGAGAAAGGTACAGGATAAATTGGACATATTGAATCTGTAACCTAAGGTAAATATACTATTAGATAAGTTAAGTTGCATAGACATCCTGTCATTTGATTGGGTGAGACAGTCCCAATTTCTTTTTAAAATGTAGCTATGAACATTTTTCTAGTCCTTTGCAGACTCCTAATCCACATATGTGAATACATTTCCCTGTCTTTTTAGTGGCCCATACTGTATTTTGCCTAATTTGTTCTTTCTAGAATTACAACCTGTAAAAATATGTGGTCCATATAACCCTGCCTGTCTGGTTTCCCTCCACAGTGTCCAGTACAAAGCAGATAGAAATCTGACTTAACCAGATTTAACCAAAAAGAGTTTTGCAGTACTTCTAAAACACTGAAGTGACACCAAGCAGCTTAAGTACATGGGCATACCCAGCTCATCTTTCTCTTGAAATGTAGATATATATGTACTCATTCTTTTTTACTATTAGATAACTTTCATACTCTGGACATTAGGAAAGAGAAATACCACTTTCAGAATGGATATTAAGAAGAAAAAAAAAAACAACAGAACAAATTAAACTAAAAATTTCCTGATTATTAATTATGTTGAACTTCTTAATATTATATGATTCACCTTTTCTAATTTCATCTTTCTACTTTTCACCTTCAACCAAATGAAAGAACATACTTTAGAAAAATATATATTTTAAAAATCATATGATCATATGTACATAATAAAGAATAACAAGTCAAAAGACTGAGCACAGGAGCAGGTTGTCCAGAGAGATTGGGAAGTCTCCATCCATGGAAATATTCAAAAGTCATCTGGACATGATCCTGGACAGCTTGCTCTAGTGGCCCTGCTTGAGAAGGGGGGTTGGACCAGTCAACTTCCAGAGGTCCCTTCCAACCTCAACCATTCTGTGATTCTATGATAGAAATTAAATGCTAATGATGTTGTTCTCGTATGATAGACAATAGTGTTCTTCCTGCATGTGGCACTGATGTTTCCTTTCTTGGGGGGGCGGGGTTTTTATTCTCAGCAAAATAAATGATTTCTAGTACTTCTAACAATGAACTTTGATCTAACTGGATAACCTCCACTCCAAGTAATTTACACGGTAACAAGAAGAACACTGCATGTTTTAAATGGCACATGTTCCTCGTAAGTTGTTGTCCTTAATTACACAGAGCATGACAGAGAATATAGTTAATGTAGTGAAATTGACCTATTTTCTCTGGGATCATTTTTCCAGCTGCATATATTAAAAAAGAAGAAAATCTGTTTTTTCCAAAGTCTTTAATACTTACATTTCACTTTCTTGAAAGCTAGATTAGGGGCATTGTCCCTATGTCTGAGAACAGTAAAGGTGGATGACATACATTGTCTTTTCATATTTAGCTTTGTAAACTACAGAGAAATTCAGCATGTTCTTCATTTCTGATTCTGATTATTCCCAGAAGCTATTAATTTTTCTCTTTTGTTAGCTTCAGAAGTAGGTACATTTCTGACAAAATTATTTCTGTCTGCCCTTATATGAATATAGACATACTGGTACACACACATACTGAAGACATATTAAGAAGGTTTTCTCTCTTCCATTTAAGTAATTTTTGTTGCAGTTTTTATAATGGATTCTGAAGGAACTCAGTTAAGTTAAAAAAATTTTTGAGACATATCAATTAGAAATGTAATCTCTAACAGAGGAAAACATAATCTAAGCAAAATGCTGGAAACTGCAGTTGGACACATTTAAATTTGCAACGATGACAACATTTAAACAGTGGGAAAGATTAATCACAGAGGCAAAAGATACAGACCTAGTAGCATCATTGATGGACAGGCTGATCCAGAATTAGAAAACCAGTGCAGCAAAGTCACATGAATTGTGTGAAGAGTCGTCCACAGTGATATAGTATGTGAAGATTCACTGGGGTGAAGCTGCAGCCCTCTAAGTGTCCTCCTGAAAGAACCCAAAGGGCAAAGGGAAATGATAGATTCTCTAGCTGTTTCTGTGTTTCGATCAAAAGTAATGACGTTTCCAAAAACATGCTTGAACCCTTTACTTCAAACAGGAAAACATGCCTGACTGGTGAGGGTTGTGGAACTGGAAGAAAATGCCTTCCTATGGAGTCCCAGAAGTGTTGCACTGCAGGGCCCACATGTGTGGTGAAGTACCATTTGCACTGCTTCAGATATATGATTTCAGCTACCTGTATTGTTCAACATAACAGAAATTGGATGACATTGAAAAGCCAGCTAAATATCCAATGTCCACAGTAGAAGTTGGCCTTAAAATCCAAAAATACAAGTACTCAGTTCTCTGTCAGGGAGTAGATGGAAGTAGGCACTGAAAATCGCTGTGCTATAAATTGCCTGATTTCTACAGCGAACAGACGTTTAATTGGTATTAACATTATTTCAGCTATTAAATTACAGAAACATGATCCTTCATCTCATCCTCTAAGGACACTCACTACATGTGCACTGAAGTAGTCCCCTTTGGTCTTTATATTTAAATGAACAACAATGGCCTTTACTGAGTATCAGTGCTACTCATTAACAACAAAGGGAATCCAAAGCAAGGTCATACTCTTAATGTGTTTTCAATGGAAAACATTTTCTGATTATTTTAGGGCTTCTATAGTCTTCATGATATTTTGGACTGTGAAGACAGCTAATAAAACTGTTGGCATCCAAAGTTTTACAAAACACTATAATTTTATTCTTACATTAAAGGAAACACTCAATTTATGTTCTATTAATATAAAATATAATTTTTTTTTTCCAGTCTAAAAATTAATTTCACCCTTGCAAAGGAGGAATAGAACAGTATCTGTTCTTTCTGAAAGACAAAATACAGTATCTCTAAACTGACCTTCAACAGTGATTTCAGAGTACTGAACTGGGAGAGACATGGTACAACTACACAGAACTGGAATACAAATTCCTTTTTCTCTGGGTTTTTTTCACTTATGATGAAAGTTATTTTACTGTTTCATGTGTGGCTTGTTTTACCATATATGATTTATCTTTCTTTCATGGTATCATATTTTGACAAATATATATCCATATAGTCTCCACTGAAGACTATCAATTCCTAACTGCAATTATGCTCTCAATAAAAAGATAGCTCTTTAGCAAAAATATACATCCTTTGCCTAATTAGGATATTCAAGAACATATCTTCATACACTTTCCAAAGTCTTATCTTGTTCTTGTGCAAGCGATTGATGTTCTTTGGATTTAGAGCCACTGGATAAACTCTCAACCTAATTCATATTATTCACATTTGTGAACTGCTGTAAATAGTTTGTAGGAAAAAAATTCATATATATATTTTTGCGCAACATTAGTGAAGTGGAGCTACATGCTAATAGTAGGGGACTGACACATCTTCTTTTATTGTGGTGGAAGTAGCAACAACAAATCATCTGCAGAACATCTCTGTCTCAAATCACTCCTTGCAAAGTTAATATTTTTATTATTTCTAAGAAATAATTTTGAAGCTATTAACATGTCATTTGACAGCATAACTTGAATATGCATTGCTGTATAAGACTCTTTATGTATAAAATTCCTATCAAATGTTCTTGATACTGCTGAGTGAAATCAAGATTTACATAATATTCAGGAAGAAATCCACACACTAAAATTTGATGGTAGCCGCAAAGCCAGGATTTGACAGAATTGTTCATAGTTGTCCAAAAGAAAATAACATTGTATATATAAGTCTTAAAGGACCCTCACAACAGCTAAAATTATGTTTTATACCTACACTCTAAGAATAAATTAAAATTAATGCTACAGGTTCAAATGCTGAGACATTGGGGTTTTTTTGTGGGATTTTCTTCTGTTTTCTTCTGTAGACACTTCTGTTATTGACCTGTCTACTCCTCACCACTGCCTACCCAGTCTAAAGTGCAGATTTTGTCATTGGACAGATGAATATTACTATTTGTGTTTCAGCTTTCTGTCTTTAAAACAGAGATAATGGTATCACTTTTCACGTAAAGGTATAGTTGTAGTTGCCGATACAAAGAATCAGACTCACTACTCTTGCAGTGTTGAATGTCAGAGTAATCATTGATCTGTTTAAAGATGGGTTCCATAAAGGTATTGAACATAGTGTTCTTCTCATTAGTATTCTCCTCAATTAATCTAAACAAAATTATTAAGAAATCTGCACATGTGATAAATAAAATTCAATTTTAACCTGTTTTTGTGACATCAGGTACTTTTTATTTTGTTTTGTCACTATCAGCAAATATTTCCAGAGAGTAATGTAGAATAAGCAACGTTGCAAACAAATTAAGCCTAATGCTAAAATCCTTCTATTCTGAGATATGTTACAAGAGAAAGTTGATACAAAATGAGAAACAAAAGAAGAAACAGTATAATATTTCTGAGAAAAGAAAAGGTTTATACACATATACACACACACATATATATACACTTATGTATACACATCTACATAGTCATGGATAATATAATTTTTCTAGCCATTGGGCCCCCAAACTTTTACCTGGTCTGAATTCCTCCTGAAAGATTATTTTCTTCATTGAATGTTCCTTTTGATTGCATAAAGCAAAACAAAGAAAAACACCTTGTAGACTAATACCCACAATTTTGGTCATTATGATGAATCAGATAATATTTACAAATCAAATAATCTTTACTTTGTTTCCAATAGCATGTTTACTGTTTCAAATAGCCTTTGAGTAGATTGATTTAATTAATTGTATGCTAGTATCTGCATATCTGAATACAAATAAGCAATGTTCTGTATAATTTAGAAGTCAAATGATCAAAACAAACTGGTTTCTGTGACACATGCTATTTTGCACTGTTATTAATTAGCAATATATTGTGGGTAATATGAAATCATATTTTCTCTTTGTTAGTAGTTGACCTGTATCTTGCACTGAAAGACAGATCTACTGTAAACTGAGGAAAAGCAGTTGGAAATAAAAAATGGAATAGAAACATTAACTTTCTTTCTTACAGACATGTCATTTTGTGTCAGAAAAACAGTACTTAGTCATTAATTTTCCCACTAATCAAACCAAAAAGGTGTAATTTCTTCATTCAATATAAGCCTAATGGAAAGATACCTGATTGAACTATATTATAATACCCTCAAGCCTCTAGTGAATTTCCTGAACCATACTGAATTATTTCAGGTTCACTACTCAAAAACAAAGGGTCATGAAAGATTACTAAATGGTGCTTAAACCATGCAGATGAATAATTCTACAGAAAGCACATTAATTTGAATGATTTGCTTGAAAAGTTTAAGTACTTGTCATAATTGCTGAATATTTTACATCATTTAATACTGCAAGCTATCTATAATACAATGAACTTCTTTTTAATATCTCTCCAAATATACTACTTGCTTCTTCTCTTTCCACATCACAAGGGTTATGGATGTGTTAGAAACCACAGAAGCGCCTGAGAACAGTCACGTAGGAATTAGGGCTTCTCCTGCAAAAAAGGTGGCGGGATCAATAGCCCAACTGAAGTGCATCTACACCAATGCACACAGCATGGGCAACAAACAGGAGGAGCTGGAAGCCACTGTGTAGCTGGAAAACTATGATATAGTTGTAATCCCATAAACATGGTGGGATGACTCGCACAACTGGAGGGCTGCAATGGATGGCTATAAACTTTTCAGAAGGGATAGGCAAGGAAGGAGAGGCGGTAGGGTAACCCTGTATGTTAGGGAGAATTTTGACAGTCTAGAGCTTGATGATGGTGATGAAAGGGTCAAGTGTTTATGTGTAAGAATCAGGGGAAAAGCCAACAAGATAGATATCATGGTGGGAGTCGCTAGCCCTTGTTCTCATGGGGGACTTCAACTTAACAGATGTCTGCTGGAAATGCAACACAACAGAGAGGAAACAGTCTAGGAGGTTCCTGGAGTGTGTGGAATATGATAACTTCCTGATACAGTTGGGGAGGGAGACAACTAGGGAAGGTTCCCCCCTGGAGCTG
>NW_008794211.1:1955254-1963319 GCF_000699145.1 Aptenodytes forsteri | reverse complement strand
GGACTTGGAAGTGCTAGGTTAACAGTTGGACTTGATGATCTTAAAGGTCTTTTCCAACCTAAATGATTCTATAATTCTATGATCTATCTCACAGGTTTAGAGGTCAAATGCAGGACCCACATATGTCAGAATAAAATAAAAATATGGCCCAAAACCTAGATATCTTGTGTTGTAAATGTGGAATTGTTTTTAATCTCATTCTCAAGTGAGCTTCACAGAGCTCTCACTGAGTAAAAGTGGGTGTTCTTAAAGGAGAAAAAGTTCTTAAAGGGAAATAGGTGTCTAAATAGGAGATAAGATAAGCAGAAAATTAAACAAAGTCTTTTAAATCCAGATAGAAGAAGTAACTAGGAAAATCAAGCTCTCAGTTCAATTGCAGTTTGTACTTTTTAGCGCCATTTCAAATGGAGTGAGAGGTAATTTATCAGGTAATATTTAGGTATCTATGCCTAAAAATACTGTCCTAAATATTCCTTTGCATGAACCACCTAAACCCAGGGCGGATTATATTGATCTTACATGTCCCTAATGCCGAAGCTTTTATTTCTTGCCTAAGACTCCCTGAGATGGAAAGGTGGACACTCCACAGCCAAACCCTCAGATCTTCCATTTGTATGGTCATTCTCAGGGCGTAATGGTCATATTCAGATGGCTCCATTCTCATGGTCTGATACACAGACAGAACTGGATTCTACACTAAGCTCCTGCCATTTTCTGTGTTTTATAATCATAGGAGGACATTTTCAAAGCATTCCTTTTAAAGAAGGGCTTAGGAGTCCTTGTGGCAGAAAAGGAAAATAAAAGGATGCCTAGCTCTTTTGCTCAGGGATGAAGACAAGTTGATTTTCAATTCTTCTCTGAATGGTGGCACATATTCATAAGAAGGGATAAACTGGGCTATAGCTACCCAAAGGTATTGCTGCCTGATTAAGGTTCCCTCCAGGTTGACAGAAGCTCAGTCACTCAAGGCCAAATGCTCTGATCATAACTTAGGGTTCTACAAAAAAGACACTTTCTATTCAATCATGTTTGAAAGTTATATTGGAGGTTTGGAAAGGAGATAAAAATAAATAATAAAAAAAAAGTCTAACCTTCATAGACTAGAGATCTAGAGTAGGTAAAGATATCTCCTGTTAGCATTTCCTGGTTGCCTGGGAAGGCTCATGCCTGTGCTTTAGTCTAGCTCTGTATGGATCCTCTGCTCAGTGTGATGGTTCTTTTTGGCCACATGTCTAGTTTTCTACGGGTGCTTGTAAATAAAACCTGGACGTCTATACAGTTTTCTAAATATTCATTTTGGTACCAGAGTTACATGCAAATCACAATCAAACTAAAAGTATGGGGTACCAGACAAAACACAAGCATTGAAATACTGGAACAAACACAAGTAATAGAGATGTAATTAATCTTCAGTGATAATTAACAAATATTTACGCAAATAGCAGCACAGGAGAAAGAAAAGATCAATAGTGCAATCTGAAGTAAGACACCAGTGCAACCAGTGGATGTTCTTGTTGACTTATCTACATGATCGAAAGAAAACTGTGATTCTATACAAATGCCAGCAAATGTTACAATGGAAGGTTCCTATTTTTCCTTAAAAAATGTTACTCAGATTTCTTGTGATTGTGACCATGATAATAAATACATTTTTTCTTAACTGAGAAAGAAACCCAAATACTTACTGCAACCACAGTTATCATATTTATTTGCTTAAATTTTTTCAAGTCCCTTCAGGTTACATTACCAGTCCTTGTCTAAAAGTTTAGCTCTATCTGAAACTCCCTGGAACAATTATGACAATACTCTAAACAGAAAGAATGTTGAACTAGAGTAGCTAGCTGCAATAGTGTCCCCAGCCATGTCCAGAATTGGGAGACATTCATGTTAAAGAGCTTCATACCCCAGGTCTGCAGCAGCCAGGAAATTATTGTATACCAAAATGCAAATATATTGCAAATCTATATGGAAAAGAAATACTAAGTTTGTTCTAAGTAAGTTCAAATTCAACTTGTAAGGGTCTAGATCAATCTCCTATACTCTGCTGCAGAACATACAGGGACACACGGAAGCCATGAAGGAATGAGCTAAAAGACTGGATGTCTTTTTTTTTGTTAAGCAGTCTTGTTCCACATTGCTTCTAGTGTCCTCTTACTTTCTATTAAGTTTCTTCTTCTGCTTAACTTTGATCCTTGAATGAAGCTAGGAAATCAATTTGTTTCTCATATATTTAAATCTTTCAAAAACTTCTTCCATTTTTCAACCCAAATTCAGCTTTTTTCTTAGTACACTTTGTTGTCCTAATGAGCAAAACCAGTTACCCACTCAGCAAAAAAGACTATTAAATGCTAATCCATAGTTATTTTTCAAATCATATGAAAAAGGAATGTTCTTTTTTGAATGTTTCAAGAACCTCATTCCATTATATTTATGACTTTTTTTTTTCCCCAGCATATTTCATTTTTTTACTTTCAGCATATTTAAATATTGCTGTGAAAAAAATTCTAATTGCAAGAAAGTATATGCATATTGTCCCTCTAAACTTCAGGTTTTTTACTGACAATGAGTTAAAGCAGTAACATCAACTCTCTTTGTGCTTGATATTGCAAAGTGAGCATGCATATATAATTGTTCACAATTGAGTAATTCTCTTTTACCCATATTTACATGTAGAAGGAGCCTGTCTTAACATGTTTCTTCTGTATTAGAGAACTTCAGTAAGTGTCACTGTGTTGTATGGGACAAACCACTTCAGCATTCCAGCACTGGAAATAGTTTGTATCTGGTTCAAAAACCCAGAGTATTATCTTTTCAAAAATTGAGGAAAAAGGATTTTTAACATTTTTTTGCTTTCTTTATTAGAACTGCCATGTACTTACAGTTTCCCACCCCTTTAGATGCCACTAAATCACTGATCCCAGGTTGACTGGATATCTGGGGCAAATGGAAAGTCATGTATTCTCCAATTGCAAGAAGAAGAGTTAATGAATAGGTAGGAAACTGTGTCTTTTTCAGCCTGTAGCAATATTGCCTGCCCTAAACCTAAAAAAATATAAGATGCTAAGTGGTAAGAGTGGATCAGCATCAGAGCTGTTACACAGAGAGCTACTTCATATATTGCAGGTTCTTTTAAAAATTATTGACTGTGTATCGAGTTTGGTTTTTTTCAGGCAAAACAGTCTTGATTCAAGAATTTTTACTTAATTTATTACCGACTAAGGCAAACTTCTGATCACTATTTTAGGTATTGAGAAAAAAGAAAACATAGATAATTAAAAAAAGATTTAGTGAAGTAACTTTACTCCCCCTTTCCCAGGCTGAACTTAAGCCAAATAACTCTCCCACCCCCTTCCTAGTTTCAATTCCCCTTGTTTTCATTGTGCATTACACTCAGCCAAGCCAATTCCTTCAGCAAGGTGACAGGAGTGCTGGAGGTTTATGTCAGTGCATAAAAGATTCTTTCTGCCACTCCTGGCTTCCTGTACATTTTCCTCTGCTGTTCCTGGGTTCTTTCTCATTTCCCTCTGCTGTGGCACAGGTTGTCCACAGGCTGCAGTCCCTCAAGGGTGTCCCTGCCCCGACTTGGGTCCTCCATGGTGGCAGTCCCTCAGAGATGCACCTCCTTCAATATAGAGCACCTCCTTCCAAGAGCCTCCAACCGTGTTCCCAACAATCTCTCTCTCCATGTGTCTCCCTCCCCATGAGTGACTCTACACTGTGCCTCCAAACATGTCTCTTTGCATTTCCTCCATGTTTCCACCACATATCTTCTTGTTCTTCTGTTTCTCCTCATGTCTCCCTCTGTGTTTTCTCTGCATCTCCCCCATTTCTCCTTGCACAGCAGCTGCAACTCTCTCATCACTGCCTGAGCAGAGGTGCTGTGGGCTCCCCCAGCTGCAGAAGTTTTGGGACACGATGGGCTGTTTGCATCAGTGTGAGCTCTAGCTGGAACCAGCTGTGCCCAGCACAGAGCAGGTCATGGCCACCTCCCATACAGGGCACTCTGGTAGACCCCTGCCACCCAAAACCTGACGGTTGTGCCTGATACATCTTTATAGAGGATTTTTTTTTAGAAATATTTTTTCTTATATTATGGAAGTGAGACAATACTGAAAGAATAATTTAAAGATAGTCCTTTGGGACCATTCCACTGTAAAATATCCTGAAATAAATTTTCTTGTAACTGATTGTGGTGGGTTGACCTTGGCTAGCCGTGAGGTGCCCACCAAACCGTTCTATCATTTCCCCTCCTTAACAGGACAGGGGGAAAAAATATGACAAAAAGCTTGTGGGTCAAGATAAGGACAGGAAGATCACTTACCAATTACCATCATGGGCAAAAAAGATTCGACTCAGGAAAATTAATTTAATTTATTGCCAATTAAACCCAGTAGGATAATGAGAAATAAGAACAAATCTAAAAACACCTTCCAGCATGGGTCCTTTCCACAGGGTCCAGTCCTTCAGGAATGGACTGCTCCAGGGTGGGCCCCCCACAGGGTCACACGTCCTGCTAGAAAACCTGGTCCTGCATGTGCTGCTCTCCACAGGGCTGCAGTTCCTGGAGCCTGCTCCAGCATCGGCCCTCCACAGACTGCAGCTTCCTTTAGGGCACATCCTCCTGTCTGGCCTGGGGTCCTCCATGGGCTGCAGGCTGAATATCTGCTCCACCATGGGCATTCATGGGCTGCAAGGGGACAACCTGCATCACCATGGTCTTCACCACGGGCTGCAGGGGAATGTCTGCTTCAGCAGCTGGAGCACCTCCTGCCCTTCCTTCTCCATTGACCTTGGTGTCTGCAGTGCAGTTTCTCTCACATTTTCTACCTCCTCTCTCCCAGCTGCTGTTGTGCAGTATTTTTTTACCTTTCTTAAATATGTTATCACAGAGGCACTACCAGCGTCGTTGATGGGCTCAGCTTTGGCTAGCGGTAGATCTGTCTTGGAGCTGTCTGGAACCATTTCTGTCTGATACGGGAGCATCTTCTAGTGTCTTCTCAAAGAAGCCACTCCTGCAGCCCCCCTGTTACCAAACCCTTGCAACGTAAACCAAATACGCTGATTATACCAACCAAATAACCAAAGGGAACATATTTTTAACTACATTATGGAAAATATGATGTGACTAGAGTATTAGAGTAGGTAAGAGCTATTGCTTTTCTAATACCAATTCCTGAAAATACTGAGGTCTGAGACAGCGCACGTCTGTCTGCATAGACATTATTAGCCAAGGGCAATTAACATTGATGATTTATATAGGTTTTTGTCCTGGGTGCTCCTATTCAGCATAGTTATTTTTATAGCTATTAGTAGAGTTAAAAGGGGGTTTGGGTAAAAGGTGAAAAACAAGTGCCAACAGGCTCCAGTGAGTATCTTCCTGCAAGAACACTTCCTGAGAATGTTTCCAGACTTTTCATTATTTACTGGTTAGAAAGATTAATGAATTTCTGTATTTAAAATCAAACTGTATCAAAGATGAATTTATATTAAAAAGACATTTATTTTAGAGGCACAAGGTTTCCATATCTGAAAGCTATTTTTTTTTATTCTAGATGTTTTGTACCACCTTAGGCAGATGGAGATCTCTGTAGAAAGACAGAGAAAAAGTGATACCTGGAAAAAAATTGCTTTGATGTCATCCTTGATTACTAGCATAGAAATATTCATACAAGCTAGCATAGCATATTCATACATGGGTCGTGGTAGCAGAATATCAAATTGTAGCAAACTCTAGGAGAAAATAAGACACCCCACCAAGTAGCCATTGCTAGACTGAAAAAAAGAAGTGGAAATCTGGGAGATACAGAACTTTAGTGCATGTATGCAACAGACTCTGGTCAAAACAGATAATATTGAACTTCCAGAAAGTCTATTTTACCTGTGTCCAAGATATAACAACCATATTGATCCCAGGAGATAATTACTTCTTTTCTTTGTAAAGCCAGTGTGTTTGAATCAGGCACAGACAGTGCGTGTGTGAACACCTGTACATACATAAGGGGCGTCTTTACACTGAACTTACTAGCCAGCTCAAATAACAGAGAAATATAGTTATATTAGAGTGGTACTTTGTTTAGGTTAATTAGCCTTTCTGAAAAGACATTATTTTATTGTAGGACAAATGCTAGGCAGAATGTGTCTTTGTTGATTCCAGTACCTGAGTTGATGTAATATATGGGCAGGACACAACCTTATACCACACAGACATGTTCTAAGAGGCAAAATTCTGTATCTAAAAATCTACACAGTGTTGTGGGAAATAACAACAAAAATTAAAGCAAATGCCTAAAACATTTTCTCAAGTTGTATTTCTTTTTTCTTTAGTTCTAGTAGCTTTCGTTATGTTTTTGATACTATGCAGGAGTTAGTCACTGTCAGAGAACCAGCTTCGCTTACATGGAAGCTAGTGACAGGTGCAAAATTGAACTGCATACTATTACTGCTGCTATTTAACGGTTTTAGACTATATATAATCAATCATTTGTACTGGTGTTACCCAGAAAGCAAAGACAAGATACAAACTGGGTAACGAGAATTTTCATCAGTCAAAGGTTTGGCCACATTTCCCTCTAGAAATATAAATTTTCTAGGTGAAAGAAGTATTCCTATTTTCAAAATACTGATTTCTTCCGCCTTCATATGAATTCATTTTTTTTGTGAAGGGAAATTAATGACTGTAGAAGGTAGCAAATGTGAGTAATGATAGAAATATCCAGTACCAGAGAAACAGCAATATAGTTCATAATTTAGAAATCCTATGGTCTAAGACTGCATTTAATCTACAATAGAATACTAACCTCCTTCATCTACTTTTAGAACTTTAACTTAAAATTGAAGACATTTTCCACAAATAAACATTTTTTCAAATGCTCCACCAAAATCAATAATGAAAACAAACAATGCCAGTTTCCTTCCTTTCAGATGATTAAAGTAAGCTTGTGTTATAACCACAGAAACAAAAGATTGCTTTTCAAAGGAGGGGGTTTTATTTGGTTGTTATTTTTCTAAAAGCTATGACTAATGACATAAAACTCACTCCTTTTCGTGCAGCTATAGCCCACTTCAAAAAGACAGGAGTAGGAAAAGAAACTACGCCAGAAAGAAACACGAGCAAGAATTGAGAAATTGTTTCTACCTCAAAACTTTTTGAAAAAAAAGTGAGCTGGGCAAGCTTTTCGTCTCCCCCCTCCCTTCTGAATAAATCTGTCCACTTAATATTTTAAATACTTACTATAAGTGATGGGTGACTGCTTTTACTAGGCATTCTGCCAATTTGAGGATACATGCTTTCAGTCAGTCTCCCTAATCAACTCTCCAGCCCCTTCAGTGGTTCATCACTAACTTAGCCATCTGTTACCACTTGCTGAAAAAATCCCAAAGTGGCTAATTTTCCAGTCTAATCACTATTTGAAAAGAAAACAAAGCCAACCAAACAAAAAACCACCTCTTTCTTTCTTTCTCCCCTGCAAATGTATTTTAGTTGTCTCTCAGCTTTTGCTAGTACTGTAGGAGCTTTGCTCTGTATTTTGCAGTAAGTCAAATAACCCAATCATCCCTAGCCGAACATTGCAATGCTGAGGTTTTTTTTCAAAATAAAATGATGAATTGCATATATTGAGCCACTTATTAAAAATGTCCTTTTCTTAGGATTTGTAGGTGAATATATAGGAGACAATCCAACCTATTAATTTTTCTTTTAAGCAACAATAGTGTTTGCTACTTACCTAAAACATTAATGAATACTGACAATATTACAGAAAAAAATTCTATCAGCATTAATTAAGTTTTATGGGAGTCTTGGATCCAAAATTTATCACAGCCTTTTATTTTAAAGCAATTTTAAAATACGTGTTAAAAATACTATGGATTTGTAAGCATATTTAAGTGGGAGTCAGCACTCAAGATTTTTATGCACAATTACTTCCCACATATATTTTACTTGGAGATTGAAACTGTCTATATACAGAAGAACTAGAGCATGTGTAAAAGTTTGCCATACCTTTGGATTTTAGAGATTTTTCCTGGAATTGCCACTTAAAAGATAGATCTCTTCTGGATGCACAAG
>NW_008794211.1:1946480-1953946 GCF_000699145.1 Aptenodytes forsteri | reverse complement strand
AGGTCAGGTTGGACGGGGCTCTGAGCAACCTACCTAGTTAAAGATGTTGCTGCCCACGGCAGGGGGGTTGGACTAGATGACCTTTAGAGGTCCCTTCCAACCCAAACTATTCTATGATTCTATGATTCTGTGGATCTTCTGCTTAGGCTACCAATTAGGGTCCTGATTTGTATCAGATGAGAGCATGATTTTGTACAGTATGAATCGTCCCACAAGAAAGGGATGGAGTTCATCAGTTTTATTCAGAGACTAGGCATTAGATAAATGGCAAAAACTTTTAGTTTAACAACTTTCCACTGACCTGGAATTATTCAAATGAATAATTTAGGGGAAAAAATTCAGGACACCACATTTCAAATATCCATTGCAGTTCTGAAGAAATGATTGTTTTAGTTGTATTCAGACTCCTTCCTTCATATTAGCAAATGTGTTTATCACTGTGGTTTTTTTCTGAGCATAATTACCTGTTCTTCATACCAAAATATACATTTGTATGCCAGAGAGCATAGACATACTTAAATACGTGTATGTGGTTTTCATCTATTGTTTCTTAGAATTCTCTTGCTGAAAATGTTTTAACTGTTCTTCTGGGGAAAAGGAGTTGTATATATTGAGAGTTCATATATGAACAAATGCTCATAGGGCTTGGGATGGCATGTATGTAAGTCTCTCTGCACTTACAAGAACAGGACTCACTTAAGATCCAAACTGTATGCCCACAAAGGGATATTGGTGGACATAGGATAGAGAAAAAGTAATATAAGGAGAAGGAGGGCATTTTCATTAGCCAATTTTAAACACCTTCTGAGCCCAGAAATGTCAGTTCTGAACAAGTTGCTCATGGCATTATGCCTAGTTTTGGACTGGTTACAGTTATGCATATGTATATTGGAGTGTAGCGTTGGCAAACTGTATACAAATACTTGCAATGCAGGTAAAGACTTCCTTGCTCCCTTTGGTTGCCCTTAGGCTAACACATCTTATGGAAGGCTGTAATAAATCTAAATTTCACCTGTAATTGTCAAATCATGGCTACATAGATCCCATCACTGGGAAGGAACATATAGATTCTATGAGACAAGTCAGGGTATTACTGTAGAATCTTAAGCTCTTAAACCTTTGAAAACTTGCAGAAGGTAACAAGGAGAAAAAAAAGTCTGGTCACTTGACCCTAAAAAAAGTATACAGATCTGAGCCCAGCAGTTAATGGCAGTTTTAAATGCAACATTTATGCTTAATGTACATGACTTAGAAGCCACATAATGTATTTTGTACGTCCTTGGAAAGAAAATCTGAGATAATGGTGCTTTTTTTTTTTTTTTAGCTGTATGTTTGAAATCATTCATGCACATTTACATTAGAAAATTCATCTGTACTAAGAAAAATGCATTCAAAGATAACACCAAGAATACGAGTTTAAAATAACTCTTAATTTTTTTTTGCTGAAATGATGTGTAATAGTCAGGTTTGATCCACTGCCAAGGATGTCATAATGTTGCAGATATCTGTCTTCATGAAGTAAGTAAAAAGTGAAACCTTCATTAAAAACAAAAAAAAGAAAAATATAGCTTTTTTTCTTGAAAAAGATTTTACTCTCAAAACTTCCAAATTTAATGTAGAAAACTAATTTGGTTTGTGTAAGCTGCATGGATAAAACCCTGATGTCATTGAAATCAGTGGTTGAATTTCCCTTTTCTGGTTTTGCCCTAAAGGTGCAATTCTGTATCAAAATCTTTTTCTTCAAAGTTAGGTAATTTTTATTTTAGTTGTGTTTCAGAAGAAATCCATGACTCCAGCTGACAAGAGAAATATTGCAGAACTACCAAGGTTGTGGGTAAGATGTAATCACGTCGTCAGTGGCAGTAGAATCCTAGAATCATAGAATCATTTAGGTTGGAAAAGACCCTTGATATGAAGTCCAATCATTAACCTAACACTACCAAGTCCACCACTAAACCATGTCTCTAAGCACCACATCTACATGTATCTACAATACTTCCAGGGATGGTGACTCAACCACTTCCCTGGGCAGCCTGTTCCAACGTTTGACAGCCCTTTTGGTGATGAAATTTTTCATAATATCCAGCCTAAACCTCCCCTGGCACAACTTGAGGCCATTTCCTCTCATCCTATCAGTAGTCTTTAAACCATAGAAGGCTTACATATACCTTACAAGGGCAGTAGGCACCTGTGAGATTCACAAAGATGTGCTTTGAAAGTCATGAAGGAAATTATGTACTTTGCTGTACTTCAAGCTTAACCGAGACTGGGTATGATTTGATGGCTTTTTTTAAAAGTTGTGTCTGTCATTCCCTTTCTGTTGCCATGTGGGTGAATGAAGTATATTCCATCCTCTCTAATTATCTTGCAGCCAATAACAGGGTTTCCCTAGGCTGGGAAATCCAGAAACCTGTATTCACTGAGAGGACAGAATCACAGAATCAAAGAATGATTGACATTGGAAGGGACCTCTGGAGGTTATCTGGTCCAACCCCCCTGATCAAGCAGGGCCACCTAAACCCAGTTGCCCAGGAACATGTCCAGATGGTTTTTGAATATATGTCCAAGGGTGGAGAAGCACAAACTCCCTAGACAACCTGTACCAGTGCTCAGTCACCCTCACAGTAAAAAAAAAATTTCCTGATGTTCAGACCAAATCTTCTGTGTTTCAGTTTGTGCTCATTGCCTCTGTTCCTGTCACTGGGCACTATTGAAAAGAGCTTGACCTTGTCCTCTTTGCAGTCTCGCTTCAGGTATTTATATAAATTAATAAGACCCCTCCGAGCTTTCTCTCCTCTCCTCTCCTCTCCTCTCCTCTCCTCTCCTCTCCTCTCCTCTCCTCTCCCTCCTCTTTTCAGCTGAACAGTCCCAGCTCTCTCAGCCTTTCCTCATATGAGAAACATTCCATCATCTTTGTGGCCCTTCACTGGACTCTCTCTAGTATGTCCATGTCTCTCTTGTACTGGGGAGCCCAGAACTGGACACAGAATTCCAGGTGTGGCCTCAGCAGTGCTGGGTAGAAGGGAAGGATCACCTCCCTCGACCTGCTGGCATCATTAGGTTAGAGGTAAGAATTTGTTCAAATTGCAGAACACAGATTTATTGGTTACACTTTCTGTAAGTATGCAACAATTTTGATGATATTTCTGTGAGTGTTATCCTGGCAAATGGTAAAATTTGGAAACTTTGTGTATCATCAAATGTTTTGTCTGATGAAAAAATAGTTGAAAAGAAGGTAGCCCCAAAACAGCTTGGGTGGTGCAAAAATTGCTAAATTTTACAGGAAGAACAGTCACAAACTTCTTTTGTGAGATCATTTACATGAAATATAAAACCCAATAGGTTTCATTTTCATTTTTCGTGGGGAAAAAATCTTAGCATCAGCTGTAGATAGATTTTAGCGCTTTGAAATAGATCTATTGATCAATAAGAGACAAAAATAGTCATAAATTCTTTACCTAAGCCCTCTTACATTTTTTTATCACAAAAATATAAATGTACTGAATCTGAATGTGTTTTTAAAAGTGTTAATAGAACAATATAAAGTAGGTATTATTTCCCCTACCAATGAAAATTTGACCTAGTAAAAATAAAAATCTGTTGTCATAAAGCAAATTAATCTATGATATTTTTGAATATTACTATTAACCTAAATGTAGTACTACTTTAATCCTGCTAGTGAATTTTTAAAAACCAGCATCTGTTGGTAAGTTTTGATATTGCAATTCTCAAAAAAAAGTGAATGTGACTACTAGTACGTGCTTCCTCTGTAAAGAATACAAACACACTATTGAATATTGTGGTCCGTCAGTTTTGCTAATGGATTTACAAACCTTAAGGATAAAGTATTTAAAAAACAAAGTCTTGGAAGCAGGAAGGGATAAAAGGCAGATATATTAATAAATTAATTACTGTGTAACCATACTGAAAAAAAATATTGTAGGTAGGTGTTTTACTTTTTTCCTATCTATTTAATGTAACTGCCGACCCTCTTGACTGCATGTGCAATAAATGATAAAACACTGTATGAAATAAATGTAAGCTAAAATAATGCTGTCTAAACTGAAGATTTTTCAGTCTCTAAATGTCTACATTGCACATTACAGTCTATTTAAAACATTGCATTTGAAAGCAGGAAAGTTTGACCTCTTTTAAGATCAAATTGCTTTATCTGACTTTTTACTGCAACTACTAGAAACCTGCAATTTGAAGTACTCATATTGCATCTTAGAATTATTGTTATGGTATTACCAAAGAGGCAGGAGTTCCTTAGTGTATGCAGTACTGTAATATTTTTGCAAAAAATGGAATAGCTTCTATGCCCATCTGCAAGAAAGTCAAATTGCATAGGAAAGATGATACCTATGTGTGGAACTTTCTTTCACTGAAAATCCTCAATTTTTTTTCAGAATAGTGTAATGAGAACTTATGTAGTGTAACATATTAGCTATTTCCAGCATGAATTTTATGGATTGATAAGATTCTTTTCTTCATTAAAAACCTTTTCAAAGTATTATTTTTATTTGGGAATATTTGATTTCAGTGCTTCAGAACACTAAAACTGCAAGAAATTTCTACAGGCAAATACCATCTAATCAGGACGGTATTGTCTCCCGATCAGAATGGTGAAGGCAATACACCCCTTGTATAATCTCAAAATGGTCTGAATGCCTCTGTACTGTTCCTTGGTAATGGAAATCGACATCAGTTCAGTGATGTTAGAGTGATTCATATGAATTGGGAAAAATTGTTTGCCTTACAAATGGAGGAAAAAAAAAGTTCTCCAAAAAGTATGTTTGAATATCAAAGTAATTTACCTGAATAACTGAGAATTGTAAGATTTTTGTCTTTATGTGAAAGCTGAAGATAATAACAGTAACTGTATTGGGCACTAGAGTCAATCTTGCACGACTGCCGTCATTGCATAATGATTTTTTTATATACTTTGTCATCTTAAAATTCAGTACTTGGACAATTTTCAACAGCTTAATCATTTTTTCAATGTCTCTGTTTGCACTAGGACCACTTTGCATCATTTTAAACTAAAATGTTTCTTACTGATGCATGCTCCCTATGTGAAAGCATTGATAGATAATATAGATAACCAACGGGAATATGCAGACTACTTTTATTATTAAATATAACTTCAAGGTTCTCGTCACTTTAATATGTGTCAAAGCAGTCAATTTCTTTTTTTCATAGGGTATTTCTTTAGTATCTTAGCTAATCTTCTGTTGCACTGAAACTTGTTCATACTCAGTCTAACATACTTTCCCCTGCAGAATTATAACTGAGGTAAATAGAGATTATTTACTTTCCTTTTTGTTTCATTGCAAATATGAACCCACTCTCTCAGCATGCATATTTAAATTTATCCTGCTAGCATGGCAATTTAAAAGTAATTAAACACTGCACATAACTGACTGACAAGCTATCTCTGATAAACGCTTTGAAGATGTGTTTTTATACTTACATATAAACAGCCCTGGCTGTTAAAGACAGTGAAAGTTTTAGTGGTGATCTTAATGGAGTGAGAGCTTCTTTGATTTGGTGAAGTTCCATCACTCAAGGCTTGATTAAGAACTGTAAAACTTAATTATATCGCAGATCTCCCGTCAAACCTGTAACTTATAAACACATATACATGCACCTAACAAGATCTAGATATTTCACACAGATAATTTCAGTGCCTGTTTCTGGATGCTTTGCTTTCTGAAGGAATCCAGAGTTTCTTGAGAGATGTCAGTCCCAAAACAAGACTGAGCGTTTATGATGTCAGAAAAGAATCTGCAAAAGTTGTCACATGATATAGGAATCCATCTAAGGAAAAAGGAATTATAAGGACTTAAACTTCATTTTAAACATTCTCTTTTTAAGATAAGAGATTCCTTTCCCATCTGTGTTGTACATACGAAAGGGGCATGGTTCTTATGTCAGTGGCATGAATCTTGCATGCTTCTGTTGTCAGATCACACAATGAAAGGCATGAAAGTGTAAGACTTCCATCAGAAAAAAAAAATAATAATATATGTTCCTTCTATATTGTTTACCACTACAGTTTCTCTCTTTTTCCCTCCATATGAGTCAAGGAAGAATGAGGAAGCGACTGTGCTGTGTTTTCTTGGAATGTCTGAATTCCCAGTGCCACAGCAGCCCAGTGGAAGATGGAAGCCAAAGTCAAGGCCAAAGCCAAAAAACTGAGCTCCTCTGTTAAATTTGCACATACGCAAGATTTAAATGCCCTTTTCTGGGTGGTTGTTTTCATTCCATAGATCACAGCTATATATATATTTCTGGTTGTAGGCAACTCACTACATACAGCAGCTCAACACTGCAATTTTCACGGGACCTTGAACAGAGGTTCAATCCTATAGCAGAAGAGAGAGGATCTGAACCTTCAGTTAGTGTACGGGTATTTCTAAGCACATGATAATATGTTAAATTTAGATGGGAGAACTGTGAATACTACAGCTGATTTATGTGGTTTTCTTTTTTTATTTTAACAGAATAACTGAATTTCTGCTTATCTGTAGGGTGGGGGGTGGGGAAGGTGAAAACGTATCTGTAGATCTGCTTGCAAGGTTTACTGTGAATGGATATAATCTCTTTCCTGTACACCCAGCTGACCAAAATATCCCACTAAGTCTGAGTGAGTGTATACAGCTGCAATGTAAAGCAGCTTGGTTTTTCACAATAAATATGTACAGTGAGTTCAAGATAAAGGCAGGGCACCTATTTAAAATATACTGTGTAAATATATAACATATATAGTACAGTGGTTAGAGGATTCACCTACTTAAATATTTTGTTTTCCCCACATGGTATACTTTGCAAGTTATCACCAAATTTCTCCAATGCAAGTAATAGCAAGTAATATACAATATCACTGTTAAATTTCTGCCCATTTTTTATTTGTAAAAATTATTTTCTTTTTTCCATACTTATTACCCTAAAAAACTAAAAAAACCCCTTAATTTTTATTTCCAAACTGTATTTAGAATCCACAAAACTCTTCTTTTTCATTACTGTGGTGGTTTTTTTCCCACTCTCATGTGTTGAACAGCCTTTTTAATTTGGACCTTATACAAACCCTTTCATCACTATTTTAATTTTAACCCACATTGATCAGAGCAAAAAGACACTGTAAGCTGAGAGCATTTTGATAGGCTCCAGGAGATTTTTCAGCCTCTTATGCCCTGCCAGCGAGAAGCTGGGAGGGGGCACAGCCAGGACAGCTGACCCAAACTGGCCAAAGGGACATTCCATACCATGTGATGTCATTTCAGTATATAAACTGGGGGGAGTTGGCCGGGATGCGGTGAGCGCTGCTTGGGAACTGGCTGGGCATCGGTTGGCAGATGGTGAGCAATTGCATTGTGCATCACTATCACTTATTTTGAATATTCTTTTATCATTATTATTATTTTCCCTTCCTTTTCTGTCCTATTAAACTGCTTTTCTCAACC
>NW_008794211.1:1944361-1946328 GCF_000699145.1 Aptenodytes forsteri | reverse complement strand
GGTGTTTAGCTGCCTGCTGGGTTAAACTGATGTCACAACACTGATGTCTCGCCATGCAGCACAATTTGGTAGGTTCACTTTTCACTCTCATGCCCCATTTGGGATGGGTAGATAGGTTGATAAAGATTTCAGACAGCTTGAACTCCCGTTGTCAGTGTCATTCATGCTCTTAGTATAAACAGAAGCCTCTAATGCAAATCCAGCATAAATCATTAATACCTTCCATCTTGCCAAAAATATATGTTGTACTATGTCCTATCTCTAAACATAAGTTTTTGTCTCTATGTTCAGTCACTGATTTCTTTCACAGAAATGTGGAAAAGGATGTAACTCACTGTGGTTAAGCATACAACTGTATTCTCCTTCTCTTTCTCCCTCTCCAGTTTCCATGGTAAACCATCAAAACTAATAGAGGCCCACAGAACGTCATGTTCAGATACAGAACAGTAATACAAAAGGTTCAATTTGTAGTTCAAAATGAAAGGCAAATTACAGTGTGTTAAAATCATTCTTATAAGTACATGTTTAAAATGTAAAAGTTTAGGTAGAAAACTTTAATATTTTATAGATTATATGTAGAGACACAGCCCTTATGGGAACCCAACAGATTTAATGTAGAATGTTTGGGACTTTAAACAGAATGTTTTAGAATACGGCAAAGAATTTAAGAACAGATAAATTGCTCTATAACAAATTATGCATCAAAGTCATCTCTCTTTTCTGAGTGATTTAATTCATTCTACAAAGTGTGAGAGTTTGTCTCGGAGTATGATAGTAGAGATTCTGGATGATTGTTGGACAGAGGACCCTTTGACAGACAAAAAAGTTTGAAATGAAAACAAAGAGAAAAATGAAACACCATCACAAAACAAAACAAATCTCATTAAAACCTGGGCCTACACTTTTCAGATGGAAAACATGGGGAAAAAAATGCATTCTGTGAATCTTCTTAATCTGTGAATTTTACTTAAAACAACACAGCTCCAACAAAATTCATTCAGCTGGATTTCATTCAGCTGCCAGGCAAAGGTCTAGCTGTGAGTTTAATCAATAGGTGAAAGGAAATTTACGTAGATCAAAAAGGCAAACGGTGACTGGCTTGGTAAGGATGTATCAGTTTGACATATATGAAAGGTAACACTACTGCCAAAGATTGAATTCTCTCTTCCAACTCTTTCCTATACTTATATAGCCTTCCACAGAGCTCTTTGCATCTCAATGGTGAATTAAGTAGGGACATTGATTTGTCCGAGAGGGTTCTTTTTCTAAGTTCTTTCAGGTGGATGTCTTGTCTGTAAGTTAAGTCAAATGCTTGTGCTGTCACAATAAAAAAGAGGGAAATGAAAGTAAAAAAACCAGGGTAAGTGGAAAAGAACTTTAACTGGTAGGTCTTGCTTAAATGGACTTCAAATAACAGCACAGGGTTATTTTAGTGATGAACTTCAATAAAGATAGAACATCATTGTAACAAACGAAGTTATTCTTAATGTGTCAGAGATACATTTTGTCATATTATCCCTGTGTCTTCATCATCTAGCATAACTACAAAGTTATACACATTTCTAGACTCTTAAACATTTAATATTTTCACTGCAATTTTGAGAAGTCAGTATTCTAGAGGGATTTATAAGCACCATTTTTCTTGACAGTAGACTCAAGTAAAAATCATTTATCTACTTAAAGTTTTGTCAAGGCTGAGTTTATTCACTGATCTATTCCTAGCTTGGAATACCTTTTTCTTGTTTATCATCACCTGTTGTTAGCAAGGAGGTTTTTGGTGACTGAAAGAAAAGATTTATTGACATAAGTATTTAAATGAATATGCCATATCTTTAATTGTAACAGCTGTGTACCATATCATGAAGGAATAGAATCATAGAATCATAGAATCATTGAGGTTGGAAGAGACCTTTAAGATCGAGTCCAACCGTCAACCCAACACCACCATGCCCACTAAACCATGTCCC
>NW_008794211.1:1939023-1944268 GCF_000699145.1 Aptenodytes forsteri | reverse complement strand
CCTCCTTTCAGGTAGTTGTAGAGAGCGATGAGGTCTCCCCTCAGCCTCCTTTTCTCCAGGCTAAACAACCCCAGTTCCCTCAGACGCTCCTCATCAGACTTGTTCTCCAGACCCCTCACCAGCCTCGTTGCCCTTCTCTGGACACGCTCTAACACCTCAACGTCCTTCTTGTAGTGAGGGGCCCAAAACTATCAATCTCCCAAAAGGAGATTGATGCAAGTCTGACCCAGGTCGTAGATTTAAGACATATAAAGAGCAACAAACAAGATGGACATTTTTTCCCAGTTAATGAACATCTATTTAACCCAAACTGCTCTTGAGGACCATTAGACCCATTTGATCATTGATCCCTAAGAATTAGCCTGCTGTACTGTAACCTTTATAAACTGAAAATAAAAATATCTGTTTTGCCTGTTCAGTTCCAACTAGTATGTACAGAGCAGACAGTGCATCTGTACAAATTTAATAATCTGACTCATCTCAGGTCTTCTACTCAGTTTAGCATGTTGGACAATGAAGTATGAATACAGTCTTGCAACCAGTGTTGTAATAGTGGAAAAGAAGAAATATACTGTTTAAAAAATCTAATGCAAATTCAGCAAAATCCAAGTTTGTTTAACGTCTTTTTTGGAGATGTCTCCTGTGATCATGGATGAAATAGAATCATTTTTCTTCCAGGCAAAAAAATTAGATCTGGAATTTTGTTCTGACTTTCACAGATTAGAAATGTTAACTGTCCTGAAATATTCTTAAGGATGCCAGTGGTGCTCCTTATCCATTTGACATCAGTTTTCACTTTATTAGTAAACACACTTCATGCATGCCACTTAAAAAAGGAAAAAAAAAAAAAAAATCCTAGAGTGAAGCTTTTTGCCTAATTTATACTGATTTTACTTACTCACTGGAGGAAAGCTCCACCACTAAATGATGTCTGAACAAATCCTACACATCTAATATGCTGTTCTAGGAGACTGTCAGGCTATCATACTTGTGTAATAACCTGTATCTATCAAAAGCATTCATTTTTTTGTGAATTTATGGAGCTAATCACTAGTCCTGATTCTAACAGCCAATAATGAGATATTTTCACACAGTGTAGTTTGTTATTCACTAACTCAGAGGACAACTGGGTTTTTTTTCCCCTTATAATGAATCCATTGTTTGACATGTTTAACTTTTTGATATCAACTGTAAAATTATTGGTGAAAATATGACTACTGCATAACGAATCCACAAGTGATAGGTTTGGCAAATAAATGAATACAGCAGTGACACAACTTTCAGTATTAGCCTCTAATGAGAGTGTGAAAATACGAGTGAAAAATGGAAGCATCACAAATATGCTTTGCAGATGCTTGTCATTGTCATCTTAGGAAACTACAAAGAAAGTGTTAGTAGCGTAGGGAAGAAATCATTTTAATAGTCAAATAAAGGGAGATTATTTCAAGGAGGATAATAAAAAGGTGAAATAAGAATTGTCGGAGCACTGAACGGAATAAGTAATGGAAAGAAATGTATACCAAAAACTATAAAGAATGAGCATTATCATACTGGATAATGGAGAAGGGAGTACGTACCTCCATTGGAAGGCTTGAGGGACCAACCTCACCTATGGAAATACCCTCTTCATTAGGCTAGGTAAGACTGGATGGAAATACCTTTCACTTTCTCCCATACAAAACATACCTCACAGGACAAAGAAAAAAGACAGATGGAAGGATATCACCCTCATGTTTAGAGAGTTTGCAAAGGATGAGTGAATGTCTCGATTCCCATCTCTCTCTCTCTAGATTATTCCTTTTTTTTTTTATGGCTCTCCCAGTCTAGTCTACATAAAGAAAGCCTCAAGAAAATCCATGATTCTCTTGAGAGAAGAAATAGGTTATGGAGTCATATTTCATATCTGTTTTCTGCTTGACTAACGTACTGGCTACATAGTGATTTTCAAGCCCTGTTTTATCCAAATAAACTGCATAAACCTGATTTTGTTAGGCAGTTACAGTTACCATTAGGAAATACTCAGTTATTCAAGATGATATAAAGGCCCAAAGCAACTTCATAGCTTCTCCTCTCCTCTCCCCTCCTCTCCCCTCTCCCCTCCCCTCCCCAGGTTACCTATCCTGTCTTCCACCTTCTGTAAGCTTCCTTTTTGTGTTGGGTTTGGCCAGGAGGTCCTTGTTCGTCCATGCAGGCCTCCTGACATTTTTGCCTAACTTTGCATTTGTTGGGATGGAACTCTCTTGAGCTTGGACGAGGTAATCCTTTAATATTAACCAGCTTTCTTGGGCCCCACTTCCCTCCAGAGCCTTATCCCATGGGACTCTTTGAAGCAGATCTTTGAAGAGGTCAAAATCCACTCTCATGAAGTCCAGTGTTGTCATCTGGCTTTTGCCCTCCTCCCTGCCCTCAGGATCCTGAACTCCACCTTCTCATGGTGACTGCAGTCAAGGCTGCTTTTGACCTTCATATCCCCAATGAGCCCCTCACTGTTGGTGAGTATGAGGCCCAACAGTTCACTTCTCCTCATTGGCTCCCCTATCACTTGGAGGAGGAGGAAGTTATCATCACTGCACTCCAGGAACCTCCTGAATTTCTTATGTCCTGCTGTGTTGTCCCTCCAGCAGATATCAGGGTGGCTGAAGTCCCCCCTGAACCAGGGCCTGCAAAAAGTGAAGCTGCTCCTATCTGTCTGTAGAGGGCCTGATCAGCTTGTTGTTCCTAGTCAGGTGGCCTATAGCAGACACCCACTATAATGTCATCTTCACCTGTCCTCTCTTTAATCCTAACCCATAAACTCTCAGTTGGCTCCTCATCCATCCCCACCCAGAGCTCCATGCAGTACAGCTGCTCTTTCACATAAGGGGCAACTCTCCCTCCTCGTTTTTCCATCCTGTCCTTCCTAAAATGCCTGTATTCCTCCATTGCAACACTCCAGCCATGGGAGCCATCCCATCATGTCTCCATGATCCCAACAAGATCCTAATCCTGCAACTGCACACAGATCTCTAACTCATCATGTTTATTCCCATACTGTATGCATTAGTGTCTTCATTTGCAAAACCTGATTCATACTTTACTAGTGCTGTGATAGCAAACCTTAAATGAGAAGTCGGTGAACACCCTTTTTAGGTACATCTTTATTGGAGTGTCATAGCTTTGCCTATCAGGCATCGTAGCAACAATGCAAGCATTCAGTTAAAACAGTGAGAGCTGTTTAGGAAATTAAAAGAAGGAAAGGACAATTCCAGCTTCTTTTCTGGATAAGAGTATTCTATAGCATTTCAGAAGGAACACAGTTCTGTCCATTTTCCACAGCTTTTCTGCAGCTTTCTCGTTTCTAACCATATGCCAAAGGACACTTCCTTTCAAGAGGAAGAACAAATTAAAAAAACCCCAAACATTCTTGACAGAAAAAAGGAACACTGATGTCTTCTTCTCTCTTTCTTCCAGCCCCTCAAAATAAGTGCTTTCAAGGATTCCTACATAAAAGATTAGAAAAGTGAGGGCAAAACTCTTAAGAAGTGCAAAACAGAAGGTTTTTCAGGACATTGTTGCCTCATGCTTCCTTTTAGAGAAACTTTGTAGGTATTGTATTGTAATTTCTTAGGCAACTAATTGGTTTATATATTTGAATGGTTTGCATAATTGAGTGGGGATATTATCTCATGTTATTTTTAACAGGGTCACTTTTATTTTTTATTTGTAACTGTGTTAATATAAATAAAGTTTTCAGTTTGGAATTTATTATCAATTCCATTTTTTTCCGTTATAGTGTAAGATCATAGAATGAAAATGTTTAAAAGCCACACTAGCAGCACATGTATTTTGTTTTTGTAATTTAAGACTGTGTTGACTGGGAACTTAGTGTTCACTCATTGCAATGGGATAGCCTCCACTCACCAAGGGAAACTACTTGAACATTTCTTCATCACACTATTATACCTACTGACCATATCTAGTGCAATTAATTTGGCAATTTGCAATATGACTAAAGGGCCAGACCTGCTGCACAGACACCTAAGTAAATTTCTGTCTGCTCTTGAGTTGCCTCTAGAAAAAAGGTGGTTGAGGACTTCTTTGCTGCAAGAACAATTCCAATAGCCTTTACCTGTATAATTTATTTCCCAAAGTACCCTCAGAAACTGGCTGTGGATTAGATTCATTTTTTCTAACAGCAGTGTAACAGTACCAGCCCACTTTTTTTCCAGGGTGTCCTTTTCCTCTCCTTTATTATGTGACCAGATATATACCCGTAGATAGGGAAAGGGGTCTAGACTGATTAGAGAAGGAAAGAAAAGTTAAGGTATCTTGCAGTCAGATCCTGAGAAGCCAAATAACTGCATGCTATAGGCTGGCTGCATTGTCCTGGCAGGGCACCCAAGTAAGAATCAGTGGTGTAAGTACAGGAGTAGTTAAAAGTGCTTTTTATAAGTATAACTTTTTTTTTTTTTATTTTGAGCATATAGAATATTCTGATACACTCCGGGTTCTTTCCTTTATAAGACTTACTAAAAGCCAGTAATATCTAATTATGTGAAAAACCTTAACTACCTATTCTTATTTTTAAGGCAAAGACATGAAGAACAGAAAAAAAAAATCTTGATAACCTGTAGGTCTCATATGGTAAACAAATATATAGGATATTTTTGTTTGTTTGGGGGGAGTGTTTGTGGCTGGGTTGGTTGGGGTTTTTTTGTGTGTGTGTTAACTTCAGACATACTCTATAATTTCGATTTGCACAGTTAGGGTCTTAAATAGCAATGTGCTACCCGATCACTCTTTCTTTGCAACTAAATGGAGCTATATTTTCTAAAATGAAAAATATGCTGTTTAACTTCATTTATATATACGTGTGTGTGTGTGTAAAAGTATTTATAACATTTCTGTTCTTTACATAGCTTATGACTGATACTTATAAGGAAGAAAGCTCTTTGTCAAGGGTTCCTGCAGCTTATGCCTCACCTAAAATCATAATTTTTTTTCTTTTTTGACTTGATTATCATTTCTATGGCAACCAATTGTAATATCAAAATAGAGCATTTTGCCTTCAAGTAGGGAATCAGCAGCAGGATGTGATTAATTCTCAAAGTGCAAGGCTATTCTGAAAACTTTCTACAAAAATAGAATCATAGAATCATAGAATCATTTAGGTTGGAAAAGCCCTTTAAGATCATCAAGTCCAACCGTTAACCTAGCACTGCCAAGTCCACCAATAAACCATGTCCCTAAGCACCACATCTACACA
>NW_008794211.1:1934804-1937850 GCF_000699145.1 Aptenodytes forsteri | reverse complement strand
AGTTCCCCCCCCCCCCCATAATTTCTCCATCACATTCATTCAGTTTACCACTGAAATGTTTTTCTGACTGCCAGCCCTTTAAATTAGGACTGGGATTAGGAAGTTTATTTGTCTTGTATCTGATTCATGGATCACCAATAATAAAGATTTTTGCAGGTCAATTATTGCCTTCAGACTCACTTGTGCAACTCCATTACTTTCAGTCAGGTTGCATGAATGTAACTGAAGGCAAAACACCAAAAATAATGGAACTGAAAAATAGTCCTGCAACTGGAACTTTTAGTTAACCATTGTATTGATTATGTTCAGGCCAGAAAATTATACAGTGTGCTCTCCCAGATCTGTATTGTTTCAGTGATTTCTTAGTTCTCCTGCAGTTCTCCATGAAGTGCAAGATGTCAGGGGCCTGAGGACAATAAGAGGCATTGTTTCCCCTACCCAGCCTTTCCCAGGGCTCCCCCCAAGCTGCCCACAGTCCACAACCTCATTTCTTTCCCCTGGGGAAACCTGTCCCTGCCCTAGCTATGCCAGTCTCCAGCTCCCCACAGCCCTGCCCTGTCCAGCCATGGGTCCCACCCACATCCCAGCCCAGCATTGGCCCATCCCCAGGGAGGTGCCCGATGCCCAGGGCTGGTGCTGGCCCCGGTGCCCCCCTGGCTGCCCTGCTCCTGGCTGGCATGTTGGGACAGGCTGTGGCTGCCCCCCACCCCAGGCTCCCAGCCCCCAGAGAGCCCCCAGCCCATGCAATGCCTTCACGTGAGATTTTGTCATTGCTGTTCATGCACTGGGCTTGTTTTGTTAGTTTTCAGTTAAAGATGACTTTTATGACTGGTGCAATTGTAATTCAATAATTGTGGTGTTGACTTTATTTGACTTGCCTAAAGCAGCCATTGAATTTTTAAGTTCTCCTTACAAAGGGAATGCTAAAATATTTAAGGCAGCAGGATAGGAATAAGCCCTAGTACAAATGAAAAACAAGCTTGAGCAGCTAAGAGCAGTTTTAATTTGCGTGAAAACAGCATTGACATGGTGGTTGGATGGTCGGAGAGTTCATACTTCTCTTTTTGCTTACAGGCAAGGCTAGTAATCAATGGTGGGTGTTTTGCCTCTGTTTGGACAAAATATTGAAGAACCTGTTTATGCATTAGTCCTTGGACTTCAGAGGTCACCTATCAAATGACTTCACATTCCTTAATCTTGATAAAAGTTTTCCTGCATTTTGTACATGGATTAAACCAAGTGAAAAGGGTTACTTTTCTATATAGGTTCCAAATGCACACCTTTAGGATAGGTACATACTGTTCATTTTTTTTAAAGATATGGGGTTCTGCACAATTATTTTTTTTACTGGCTATAATACATAGAGAAGCATTTAGAGTAATCAGAGAAAGGATTGAAATGATACTCAGATCTGGATTCATTGTTCACTCTGTCCCCAAGTTAAAGCATGGATATTAGTAACCTACTTACTTTTCAGAGCTCCAGTTTCGGGTGTGTAAAATATATATTAATCCGGTAAATTCCAGAATTCTTTGGCATATCTCTGACCTCATATTACATGTCTAAAAGTTAGTTATCCAAACCAAAGCAAATAATTTTGGCTTTCCTGTATACTTAGTAAAAGGCACTCTGTCCCCAAGTTAAAGCATGGATATTAGTAACCTACTTACTTTTCAGAGCTCCAGTTTCGGGTGTGTAAAATATATATTAATCCGGTAAATTCCAGAATTCTTTGGCATATCTCTGACCTCATATTACATGTCTAAAAGTTAGTTATCCAAACCAAAGCAAATAATTTTGGCTTTCCTGTATACTTAGTAAAAGGAAATAAAAACCTAGAGAATGCTTCGTCTTCCATTGGACATCTATTTTAGGATAACATGAATCATTCGAAGGTGTCTATTTCCCTCTTAACTATAGATGATACTCAGATCTGGATTCATTGTTCACTCTGTCCCCAAGTTAAAGCATGGATATTAGTAACCTACTTACTTTTCAGAGCTCCAGTTTCGGGTGTGTAAAATATATATTAATCCGGTAAATTCCAGAATTCTTTGGCATATCTCTGACCTCATATTACATGTCTAAAAGTTAGTTATCCAAACCAAAGCAAATAATTTTGGCTTTCCTGTATACTTAGTAAAAGGAAATAAAAACCTTTAGAGAATGCTTCGTCTTCCATTGGACATCTATTTTAGGATAACATGAATCATTCGAAGGTGTCTATTTCCCTCCATTAACTATAGAAAGCTTAGAATTACTATGTTTGGCTTAGACAATGGACTATTAAGCACCTAATATTAAGGCTGATTAATCCAAATTTAGGTGAGATTAATTTGTTTGGAACTCTCTTAATAAGTCTATACATTTGGTTGAACCCTGCACATTGCTTCAGCTGATAAGATGCTTAAATCTCTTATGACAATACTCATTATATGCAACTTTTTAATCTGCTCTGGACTTGAGATAAAAAGTGGTTTTAAAAGTGAAATCTAAACATTTTCATCATTAAATTTATGTTAAATATTTGAGATATATTAATTATACCATGAATAATCAAAACACATTTGAACTAAACAGACGAAGAACAGGATAGGATAGGGATAGAAAAACTGCATGATGCCTCTCTTTCTGTGGTATTAGAATTGCTTGCAGAGGCTACTTGCAACTTTCATTTTGAGGAACAAACTTTAATTTTTTAAGACTATATTAGTACAGGCTAGTCTAACAAGCTTTTATTGGTCACTTAAAACTTATTTCTTATCTCTCAGATGCAAAGATACAGTCACTTGGGCACAAACTGTACACCTTTATCTGAGTACAAAACATAATAAACTGGAGAGGTATGGATTTGATGGGTGGACTGCGGTGGATGAGAGGAATTGGTTAGGTGGTCGCATCCAGAGGGTAGTGGTCAACGGCTCAATGTCCACATTGGCATCCCGCAGGGCTCCATGTTGGGACTGGTACTGTTTAATATCTTCACCAATGACACAGACAGTGGGATCGAGTGCACCCTCAGAAAGTTTGCAGATGACACCAAGCT
>NW_008794211.1:1902929-1921391 GCF_000699145.1 Aptenodytes forsteri | reverse complement strand
TATTCTATTCTATTCTATTCTATTCTATTCTATTCTATTCTATTCTATTCTATTCTATTCTATTCTATTCTATTCTATTCTATTCTATTCTATTCTATTCTATTCTATTCTATTCTATGATAATGAGGCAGTGTGCTGGGGCAGGGAGCAGCCTTTATTTCATGACTATTTTGAACATGCCCAGGCTTTGGAAGGACTTGAAAGCAGTGTTTTACTGCTGTGGGTGAGGCTTCCCTTACTTCATTGAGTGAAACCTGATTCATGTTCTTAAAATTTAATGCAAAATTAATCCAGTGGTCACTTTGGCCACTTCCTAGTGAAATACACAGTTCCAGCACTGTCTTTTTGACTGAGAGACCAGCTCTCAGAGACTGGCCATGCTGACAGTGTTAAACAGCTTTGGCCTCTGTAGTAGGACGGTCACCTCCAGATTGCCTTTTGGAAATGTCTAGTCTGTGATAACTCCTAGCTGTGCCCTGAGTGTGCTAGCTAGCAAAGGCGAAAGCCATGCCAATGATAATGCTAACAGTAGGGCAGTGTGGATCATCACTGGCCAGTGCTTGTGCCTCTGTCCTGGCCTTATTTAGTTTATTAGCATAGACATAGTGTCAGGGACTGAGTCATGAAGCTAATGGATAGTCATTGGAAAGACTAGTCCTCTCAGAGGGCAATTCAGAGCTCCACTCTTAAGTACTGACACTGAATCGAGAAAGAGATTCAACTAAATCAGCTTTAGGTGCCTCTGTTCTCCAAGCCTTCTGCTGAAACCTCACTCTTCCCATTTCAATTACTAATTACACAAAACACTGTATGTAGGGCTCTCACTGTTTCCAACAGGAAGACCTTCCAAACCACAAAGAGAGAGTTTTATTGATAATTACAAATAAATAACCTAAATTATTTTAAGTTACTTATTTTTTTCATTTCTGTTCCATGCTTTTAGCTGTTCTCTGTAAAAATCTTTAACTACCTAGATGTATTGTCATGAAAAGCTTTGTCAGGAAAATTTCCCTTAAGGAGGAAATTTCCTCTTTCCTCTCAATTGTGAACTCTTCAGGTCTTTTCTCATGTTTAAGAAATGTAATGTGATGGATGAGTAATTTATCATGAAAGTAGTGTCAGGGCCTTGAGGGCACTGTCAGCCCTGACTGTCCCTGCCTACATGCCCTGGGGCTCCCCCCACCCTGCTCACAGGCCAGGACCCCATCTCAGCCCCCTGAGGCTGTCAGTCCCTGCCCCACTGACACCACAGCAGGGCCGGTGTGCCTTGAGCCTTGAGGGCACTGTCAGCGTCCCTGCCTGCTCACAGGCCAGGACCCCATCTCAGCCCCCTGAGGCTGTCAGTCCCCCACCGACCAGTGTCCAGCTCCCCACAGCCCTGCCCTGCCCAGCCATGGGTCCTTCTGAGCCGGGCCCACCTATGGGCCCACATCACACCCTAGCATTGTCCCGTCCCCAGGGAGGTGCCTGATACCCAGGACTGTGGGACTGGGGCTCCTCCAGTGCCCCCCAGCCTGCCCTGCATCCTGGCTGGGGTCCTGCAGTCCCAGGAGCCTCACACAGTTCCCAGCTCCAGAGAACTTCATCCCCTACCTTACATAGATGATTGCTGATCCTATCCAGCAGTTACGTTTTCATTTTCTTGTACTTATTTAGTCATAATCGAATGTTGGATTAATGTATGTTTTGCTTGCCAATAAGAAGTTATTTCCCTTGGTAGCAGACAGTCACACTATGATTTTTTTTTTTCAAGGAACCCAGGCTACATCCTTGATCTGAGCTGTAAACCCTCCTGGTAATAATGATATGATATTACCATGAGTCTTAGTATGAAATGCCTGCACACTTCGGTGCTTCTCATTCTTGTTTTGCCTGGTCATCCTCACTGTCCTCTTCATGTTGGTGTGTCTGATCAGCATAAATAGAGAGGAATACATTCTGCCAGTGGAAAACTTCTGAATCCTTCAGTAATACAGGTGTTTGCAGGATGGTCCCTCCACCACTGGCAGCTGAGTTGTGGCTTAATTGGTCGGGCTGCTAAACATGGTAGAGTTGTACCACTAAACTCCTAGAGTTTTTCATTCACTATTATGTTGTTTAATCACGTAACACTAAAGCACTCTATGGTTTAGACAAATGATGCTCTGCCACTATCTTGATAATTTGGTACATTTTATCCAGTGTGATACCCTTAAGCGGTGAATGTTCTCCAGAGCAGTCCCCAGCTTAAGACAAAGAGTAAGACAAAGAAACGATGCTAGTAAAAATGTCCTTTTAATGTCAGACTACTCTTTCATCATCAGAGCTGAATTTTTAAAAAATTATTTTATTAAATTGTTCTTTCAATACCACATCCATTTGTCCTCCTAAACTGAACGCCAGAGAAGAACTGGCAGTCTTAAAATGACAGAGACCCATCATTTGTGTTAAATGATTTTTATAATAACCAGTATAGGAGATAGAAAACTCCTATATGTTTTAATGTGTGATGAAGGATGCCATAAGCTCCTGGATAAGTCAAATGAATACTGAATTGTCAAGCTTCAATTTTTTTCCTATTTCTTCTTGTGTCAGAGAGTCTGAGAAGGCTATGTCTCTCACCACACTTCACTGCATCTTCTCCTCCTACCCATTGCAAGACATTGCAGGATACTTCTCTGGCCAGGCAGCCTGATCCATAAGCCTAAATTAATGAGCTAAGTAGGACTAGCACTCAAGTGAAATTCTGTTGTACACTCCTCCAGCATGTTTAAGTGTGAGCATGCTTTTGGCCGATGCCAAGTAACAGTCTCTTAGACAATGGACAGGTATGGTCACAGATACTGTGAGTCAAGTATTTACCCTCATGGACAGGACAGATGCAGCTATTTATAAGGGGAAGAAAGTTCGTCAAACTGATGCAAGTTGCTGTAACTCAGTGTCAGACAGAAGATTTTAGTCTGCTTTACTTACTCGTACAAACACAACCATAGGCAAAGAGGCAATGAACTGTAATCATTGACGGGTACTGCAGCATTCAGAAAGACATTTTATTTGTCAAACCAAAATATCATGTTTTCACTTCAAAGAGCACTAAAAGGGTTTCACTAAGGGTCTTTTATTTCTGATCAGTGTTCATTTTCATCAAAAGAATCTCCTTTTCATTTCTGAACTTGTGGACCTGATCTTGGAAATGTGCAGAGGTCTGATACCTATTTTTAATTGGTGTGTACCTATGAACTTTTTACTCTTGCAAAGCCTTAAGTTTTCAAGAGAGACCAGTGGATGCGAGCAAAAGAGACATGAAGATTAGGAATAAATGGAAATTCTCTGAAGTTGAGAAGAGTTTTATAAGTTCCTGTCAAATTCCCCTTTCTCCTTCTCTTGAAGACAGATACTGGGGAACAAAAAAGATGTAAATCCACTTTTGTATTTATTTGGCTTGTCTGTTATTTCTTAAACATTTAGTTTTAGAGTTTGCCTCAAATGAAGACCCCTTCCTAAACACTATGCAAAATAAAAAAAGATATAGGAAGAATGTCTCATCGTATTTGTCAAAATCAATGCAGATTTATAATTTTTATTTTACTTCTCACCAATGTGTTACTTATTCAAAAATACCTACCTACAAATTCTCCCAAAATACTCTCCTTCAAACACCACTGTAACAAAACCAAAAGATATGCCAATATAAATGCTTTACTAAAGACATGTATAATATGAGGAATCAAAGTGAGAATGAGTGTAAATGTATTTTTACGTTTTTAATAGATGTTTAAGCTGCATACTACATTATTGTATAAGTGACTGGGACTCATTTAAAGATTTTTATACAGTGCATCAGTCACATGGTATCCAATTTTATTAAGTATTTTTTAGATTAAAACAACATATTTGCATTTCATATAGTATATTTACCCCTAAACCAACAGAAACAGGAAGAGTCTGTGGGTCTGTAGTTTGAATCCTGGTGCAAAACGCTTAGGGGTAAAAATTCAAAGAATATAAAAACCTTCATCTGGCCACCACTCTGTTCTCTTATTAAATCTCTAACGTTTTTTGAATTGGGGACAATTTAATTAATGTCAATGGAGGAAAATCTAAGACTATATAAGAGCATAAATGTTTAAATCTCTTATGAGTTATTCACATTAAAAGCCTTTATCAAGTGTTAATGAAGAATATTGTCCTGAGACCAGTTTGAATGTTAAACTCATTTACTTCTTCAACTTATTATTTCTTCAGCTGTTGTTTCATTGTAAAATAACAGACTTCTCCAGGAAACAGAATAAAACATTTTAATCCTATTGTAATTTTCCTGTTAAAAATATTTGGCTCTGTATAATCACTGTATAATCACTGTATAATAAGACTTTAAGCATGTGATGTATTCACAAATTTCTACATAGCAACAAAAGAATTAATATTCAGGTATTCTGCTATTAAGTTTTAACACTATCTTATTATAGTAAATTTTAAAACTGTCTGTTTCTGATCCACGGAAATCAGTGAATTATTGAGAAATATGATAAACCATGAAAGTAAAAGTAGCAAAATCCTTTCCTTTGAAATACGCATCAAAGATGTATATTTTAAAAGAAACTCCTACATTCCTCTAATTTTTTTTTTTTATTATTATAGTCCACAAAAGAGACTAACTGCAGTGATAATAGTAAGGGGGGAAGTAGTTATTCAAAGTATCTTTTTATTTAAATCTAGAAAAATATGAAAAATGTAAAATTGATTTCCAGACAACAATACTCATTTTAAGATACCATTTTCAAACACTTGGTGCAATTAAGGTACTGGTCAGGAAGTTGGTCCTCTGTTCAGCTATCATATCTCTCACAAATTTCTTTCATGAGTTTAGTTCAGTCACTTAATTTCAATTCCCTGTTTGGAAAAGAGCGATGATAATCCTATGCCTAGCAGAAGTATGAAAGAAAAAAAAATATTCATCTGCGTCTGACATTATTCCTTCAGTTGTGTTTGTATAGCTGTGGTGGATTGACCTTGGCTGGACGCCAGGTGCCCACCAAGATGCTCTATCACTCCCCCTCCTCAGCTGGACAGGGGAGAGAAAATGCAACAAAAAGGCTCGTGGGTTGAGATAAGGACAGGAAGATCACTCAGCAATTACCGTCACAGGCAAAACAGACTTGACTCGGGGAAATTAGTTTAATTTATTACCAATCAAAATCAGAGTAGGGTAATGAGAAATGTATTGGGTTTGTGTGCCTGAACTTAGATAAAGTTAAAATCTTCTACAGGGCTTTGGACATTAAGTTCCAATAAAAGTTAGTTGGACTTTGATCTGGGTCATCAAAATTATATCAGCACCTAATCCAGTGGAAGTACAAATATTTCTAAGTTCCTGTGCTTCATGATCTTCTGAAAATGTTGTTCATAGCAATTTTGTAGCTGATGAGAAAAAAATTAAAGTATATTAAAGAAGGAGAAAGAGGAACAAGAGAAAGAAGATGACATTCTTGTACTTAGACATTAAAATTACATTCCTGTACATTTTGCAGCTCAGTGCTGTTAAGATTCAGTGGACAATGAATTATTCCAATTTTAGATTTTTTTGAATCAAGATAACACTGTTAAAAGACACGTGCTTTGTCCTTCAAGGTGAATTATCCTTTCACTTTTTAATGTTTTAAGTGATAATAATCCAAGATAGTATGAGTCCATGCATAAAGATGTAGAATCTCATGCATCCATACTGCGTAGCAATTTTGCTTCACTATTATGTATTGATTTAGATGGTCATTCGTAAAGAAAATATACAAAGAAAGGACATGGTCAAGTATTCCATACACAGGCAAGATTCTGGCACTTTTAGGAATACAGTCTGTTTCTTTTGACTCATCCTCTGTAAACACATTTTGTTGTAGATAGAATAATAACAAAAGCTTGACTCCATATCCCACTGTAAAATTTCAAGTGTCTGTAATGATATTGAAATTTTATTTTCAAAATGCATCTCTCTTTCTTTTATACAGTGACTCCTTTACAAGTAACACTACCAAGCCAACATTCAGAGTAATAAATATAAGAATCTGGTCCACAGCCAGTAGCAATTTCTCCTTTACCTCAATGGGCTTTGGATCATGTTACACAGCAATAACATAATCTGTTATGTTCATTTCTTCACACTGGAGGATGTGGGGTTTATGTATGTGCGTGTCTAAATGTTTTGAGGCATTTCATAAAAGTTAAATCAATGTTATGACAACCACTCTAAAACACAAAACAGAAACTAGATCTAGTCATTAACATCTCTGTTAGTTTCTTTTTTTTAATACTACTTTATTTGAGATCTTTCCTTGCCTCTTGTTTTCAAATATCAACTCAAACCTCAGGAGTTTTTGTTAAAATATTGAATTTTATTGAAAAATCAATTTCTATTAAACCAAACCAAAAACTAACTTCACAAAAAATTTCAAATAATCCCACGTGCAAAGTAGTTACACATAGTTGTCTTTTGGCAGAGTTTTTCTTCCCCTATTTTCTTTTAATATTTTACTATATTTTATAATTATATACATATATATAATTATGACTTTATAATACCTCACTACTACTGCTTTGGACAGAAGTTAGTTTGTGTTTGCACAGTTCTAATACAAACATTCTTATCTGTTCTGCGCTGGAAATAATTAGTAATAATATGAGTGAATAAATCGTAAATCAGAAAGAACACTGCAGTTTGGAATAGAAAGTATCTGGCTATGTAATTGTAGTTATCACAGAGTTGGGGGAATTCTTGGAACAGGACACATATGCAGACTAAGAACTTCATGCATGTTATCTTAATGCTATGAAGGAGGCAGAGTTTGGACACTGTGAAGAGAAATAAGGAGCTTAGCCTAACAGACTACTGATTTTTAACAGTTCAGCCACCCCCAGCATCACCCCTAGCATCAGTATCTTGCAGTAAATAAATTGCTAAAGGTACAAATATAAAATACAATCCTGTAAGTGATTTGGCTAAAATTCTCAAAGGCAGTCAACACTGGACTAACTTGCAGGAAGAGTAGGTCACCATGCTTTAGCAGAGATCTTTTCATGAGAGAAGCCCTGTTGACTACTCTTATGTGTTAGTCATGTATCTGCAGGATATTCAAGTAAGAAAGCAAATTATAATGAGTAGTGATTTGTTAAACTTAACAGGTTATGAGCTATGCCAATTTGGGGTTCAGAAATCATCTTCCATGGCAATAACATGTAAGTGTGAAAACAAGTTAATTTAGACTTTCAAAAAAACTTTGAAACATCCCCCTTCTCCTCTGACCTGCAAGTTTATTTAACTGTATAATTTTTTAACCTTTGCTTCAAGGGTAAATTTAGGCACAGGTACCTTTTTGTTTTGGAAATAGTCAAACACTGTTGTGTTAAGACATTTATTAACCTTGTAAAAGTTATTGTATCAATCTAATTAACTGAACTTATTTGCAAACAAAGCCTTTGTGCTATCAACAATAACTAATGGTGTATAGCTCTGTTAGATACATTCAAGATAGAGCCACATAAATCTTAAGAAGACGTTAATAAACAGGGCTGTCACTGTAAATACAATAATGAGAGACGCCTCTGTGAATACTTAAGAACCAAAATGTGCAGAATGTGATAGAGCCAGGAATGGTTTCGTTTCTCTCCATCCTCTCATTTCTCTGTCTAAACATATATAAACTGCAATGAACCTCTTCACTCATATGAGAGACACAGTCACAGTAGTTGCTAAGATAGGTCTTTAGAGAACTTTGCCACTGAATGAATGGCGCTTATTGCAGCATCATTAAGACATGTCACTTACTGAAATAGCAGCTGAAATGGCTCTGCGGACAGTGTCACTATGGGACTTGTAGTTGCTCTTACGTTGATACGGAGGAGTAAGTAGGCCCAGACAGTTAAGGCATTAAGGTATGCTTGTCACCTTGAACAGTGAAGTACTCCGGTGGTTTGGGTGACCTGAGTCGTTGACCAATTGACCAATTTAGTTACATGACAAGTGATCATTGTTAATATTGTTTAAACTTATTTTTTTAAGACTAAAAAAAAAGAGGGAGGTAAGAAAATATCCAGCTAAAAGAATACCAAGATAGTATTAAATGAGTCTTTTACTTTAACAAACACCTTAATTCCCAGTCTTTCAAGACGGACACTGTAGTAGAACTTAATTTTATTTTTTTAATAAATTTTTTAAGTTCTACTTAATTAAGTAGAACTTAATTTTATTTTTTTCTTAAAGAATAATATATTGTTTCACAGTCACTTAGATGCCATTAAGTTTCATTAAATATGTTCTTTTTCAGAGGAAAGACAGTGAGTTGAAATGGGTTGATCCTAATTTTTATTTTTCATGTTGTTGAAGTCAACTCTTGTTTCCTTGAAAATGAGAGAAATACATGGGTGAAAAAAGGTAAAAGCATAGCAAATCCAGAAAACACAATTATCTCTTACAAACTTGTTGTTGGAAAATGGCAGTCTAAAACAGAAAGATGCAAACTTTTTAGCATTCCCAGTGAGTCCATACTGCATTGTCTTATTGGTAAAGCTACATACTTGTGTCCAAGAAGAAAAAAGAAGAAGCTACTTCTTCTGCAGTTCTAGCCATGGAATAGATGACCAATATGCTGTCTTGATCAACTGAAGTAAATCTTGTTTTAGAAGGCAAAAACAAGATAGGCAAGAAGAAAAAATGTGCTAATTTAGAATGCAACACAGAGGAGGCTAAGAACATAATGGACATGTCTCATAACAGGTCATGTTGGAAACGAGATCAAGCAATATATCAGGTTCAAGGCAAAGAAAACTTGAAGACCTCACTGTGTTTAGCAAAATCTTTGGTGAGTCTCACCCCTTCTGCCCATGCATTTTCCTTCTATCATTATTAAAAGGTTTAAAGTGAAAACGATATCTTATTGTCTCATTACTTTCTAGAATTATTTGTTACTCTATCAGTTGCATTCTATTGCTTTGCTTCTTACTCCCCTTGTCTGTCAGATGCAGCGTTAACATGGTTCCTGGGATTTGTCAATATCTGATTTGATTTGACATGAGTTTGGTTTTCTGTCTTTCATTTTTGTTAAACTTATGACACATTTAATCTATCAAGCTGATCTGAATTCTTGTGCTATGCACAACACTTATTCTCTTCTCTTCAAACCAGACAGGCTAACAGTTGTTTATGGAAGTACTGCTTTTCTTCCCCCCCCCTTTCTTTATCCATAAGGAAGAAGAAATAGTATAAAGAAATTGATTATATATTTTCAAGTTGCTAACATATGAAAAATAACCTATTTCTTCTATTAGTGTAACACATTGTGGAAATAACGTAATGAGAAAAAATAATCACTAGGTGCCTGTAACATGTTACGATGACTTGCTATTTATGGATAGACCCAGTAAATTCCACTCAGGTGAGTTACCCCTCATCTTTGGCTAAGTGTAGTTTCTCTTTTCTTTTCTAGTTCATTGCCCTGCACCATAAATTCTCCAAATATGCTGTTATTGTCTTCTCTTCCCTTTCACTTTTTCATACACTGATTATGAAATGATATTCTCCTCCCCCACCGTTATATGGCTCATTAATCTTATCCAGGGGTGGCAAGCCAGTATAGAGATGTAAAAGTGCTGTTGCTTTAAAAGGATGGGCAGACTTATCAAGGACTCATTGAAAAAAAAGGGTACCTTTTTGTTGATTGCAGTGTCTACAGATCACAATTTTTTTCCGACAGGTTGTAGAGGAAAATATTTTTAGAGAGATAGGTTAATTGAAATACACATACAACTGAACACTTTTAAACAGTATGACAATGCCAAGTTCTCAGAGAGGACTTAACATTTCGGTTAGTCTACTTCCAAGCCCCCTTACTGTTTTCCGTTTCCCATGCAGCAAAGAAACCCATTTCAGAATTAGCGATTGCCATACCATTTATTCATGCATACATCACTAAACAGGAATGCTGCTATTTTTCATGTTCCCCAAGCTGCAGGCACTGGTGGGCAAACAACTAATTCCTTGCAGAAGGTAAACAATTCTGGCAATCTCCAATGCATATATTAGTGTTATGCAATTGTAATAGGCACATAAAACAGTATGTGTCCACAAGCTCTTGCAAATGAAGTCATGGAAGTCCTACAAACCACATGAACTACTTTTTTTTTCTGGTGAGGAAACATTTCCTCTGAGGAATATGAGTGCATTTTTATTCCTTTGACTTTATAGCACATCTTGAAAGCCACAACTCTAATGTTAAGGAAAAGCATGCATGGCAGAATCTGTGGAATATATGGGTGGTAACTTTTCTTAGCTGTTTTCATTCCATTAGTTATTCAAGGCTCATTATATTAACATAAACTGTGTCTTCAATCTGGAGAGTGTCATGCTAACAGGTTTACCTAATGGTTTTTTTATCATCATTTAAATGCTTTGAATGCCAGACTGTTATGAGAGATTGGGGAGACTCAAGAGAAATGTCTGAGGTTGTAAAAAAAAAAGATATAAAAATGATATTCAGAAGAAATTCATATGAAGTGTCTAATGGCCAGATGTTATAGCTGCTGGATTTCTCTACATCTTTTAGAATGGCTCATTAATCTTATCCATGGGTGGCAAGCCAGTATAGAGATGTAAAAGTGCTGTTGCTTTAAAAGGATGGGCAGACTTATCAAGGACTCATTGAAAAAAAAGGGTACCTTTTTGTTGATTGCAGTGTCTACAGATCACAATTTTTTTCCGACAGGTTGTAGAGGAAAATATTTTTAGAGAGATAGGTTAATTGAAATACACATACAACTGAACACTTTTAAACAGTATGACAATGCCAAGTTCTCAGAGAGGACTTAACATTTCGGTTAGTCTACTTCCAAGCCCCCTTACTGTTTTCCGTTTCTCCATGCAGCAAGAAACCCATTTCAGAATTAGCGATTGCCATACCATTTATTCATGCATACATCACTAAACAGGAATGCTGCTATTTTTCATGTTCCCCAAGCTGCAGGCACTGGTGGGCAAACAACTAATTCCTTGCAGAAGGTAAACAATTCTGGCAATCTCCAATGCATATATTAGTGTTATGCAATTGTAATAGGCACATAAAACAGTATGTGTCCACAAGCTCTTGCAAATGAAGTCATGGAAGTCCTACAAACCACATGAACTACTTTTTTTTTCTGGTGAGGAAACATTTCCTCTGAGGAATATGAGTGCATTTTTATTCCTTTGACTTTATAGCACATCTTGAAAGCCACAACTCTAATGTTAAGGAAAAGCATGCATGGCAGAATCTGTGGAATATATGGGTGGTAACTTTTCTTAGCTGTTTTCATTCCATTAGTTATTCAAGGCTCATTATATTAACATAAACTGTGTCTTCAATCTGGAGAGTGTCATGCTAACAGGTTTACCTAATGGTTTTTTTATCATCATTTAAATGCTTTGAATACCAGACTGTTATGAGAGATTGGGGAGACTCAAGAGAAATGTCTGAGGTTGTAAAAAAAAAAGATATAAAAATGATATTCAGAAGAAATTCATATGAAGTGTCTAATGGCCAGATGTTATAGCTGCTGGATTTCTCTACATCTTTTAGAAAGGGGAGGAGGATCATTCAGGGGTTTTTTTTGACCTTTCCCTTACAGGGAAGAAAAGATACAGAATTTGTTTGGGACCATGTCAAGAGTCTTCCAAAGTAAAGGTGGGGTAAATGAGTTCAGAAAGGTATCAGGAACAGATGAGGGAAACTGTCAGGACAGAAACAGCTAAAATGAGATCAGAGAGAGAATGTCAATTGACAGAACAGTTTAATCCAGGGAGAGTAGCACAATCCTGTCCAAAGTCACTTTATTTATACCTTTTTCTATTTTCTGATGACAGTTCTAATATAATCAAGAAACGAAAACAAGTTAAGCTCCAAGTCCACTATCTCTAAGGTGGTCTGTGAACTTTTGTTTATAAAAGTGGATTCATTATGTCACCAGAGAAAAAGCTAACTGCAACAATTTCCATACATAAAATTTTTTCAACAGGCTGCCAAGAATGTTGTCTATTACTTTTCAGCACAGATTTTCCTGCATACAGCAAGCAAAAGTAGTTTTTAAAAAACTGGTTTGCTTGTTTTTAAAATAGTGTTGTTAAAAAACACCTCAAACATTCTCCACTCCACCATCACCATTCATGATAGTAGTCATACAGCCCAACTACAACCAGCTTTATACTCAAGAATGGAGAGAATTTAGTCCATATACTAACAATACTGTCTATGACATTTTCACAGAAAGCTTCAGCTCTCTTCTTATAAAATGGCAGCATGGACTGACTGAAGTGCCCAGAACTTTGGTCAGTTGAGGAGACCTTGTCAGATTATCACCTATTTCCAACATATATGCAGCATCATTAAGTATACTCTGCATTTCTTTAAGTATACTATGGCCCCGAGTATCATATTTTACTATCAGATTTTGAACTGCATAATTTTGTTGGGTTTTTTTCTTCTGTAAAATGCTGTGCAAGACCTCAATATCCTACAATTACAGGAAAAAAAGTGAAGAAAAATATAGATTATTTGCACAAAAGAGCACTTCTGCAGCCAAGAGTGTTTTTTGGTATCCAGTTTTTCTGTTTTCTATATCAGAATTACTTTGAAGTACATAAAATGTTTATTTCTAGTGTTTTGTGGTTGTTTGTTTCTTTTTTCCCCCATGTTTCCCATGTTCTCATCTGATGCCTTCCTTTAAAAAAAGGGAAAAAGGAATATATCCAATGGAAGAGTTTTGTAGCAGATCTAATAAAGTAGAGGTTTCTAGGAAAGCACGGTTGATATGAAGTGCCAAAGAAAATAGCAGAGTGCTTTCAACATAGTCTGAATGAAAAACAATCTCACGTGAGAGAGGTACTTTAATATGATGAATATGATTCTCTCCATCTCTTGGACTTTTTCTGCAGCAAAAATAAGCTTTTTCATTTTAATCTAAACGTCAAGCTGGTACACGCTTCTATGTATGTCAAACTATCTGCTTTGACATGATCTAATGTAACTTGCACCCTGTAATGTATAATTCATGTTACAGGGAGTGAAGCACTATAATTTTTTCAAGGGTAAAAGTGGTTTTGCCATGTTCACCATTCCAGAAAAGTAGTGGATATTTCAGTCTCTATTCTCAGTGTTTTTATAAATCAAATAAATGTTAAAAGATCACATTAGTAAAAATGCTCAAATACAACCATATAAGATAATGGAAAAGATGCAAGTTGCATAAACTACTCTCAAGTAAAGATATTCATTCATTTCATAGAACAAGAAACATCTTTGCTACTTATTTTTTTTCTACTGCAATTTTTCTTTCATTTTCGGTATGAATGTGTTCCATGTGAAAAAGAAAATGACAATAGGAAGATCCTCAGATGACCGCATGATGTCATAAATTATAAGAACACATTATCTTCAATAAAAAGTCTATGCCAGCAGGAATGGGAAAAAATGTTTAAATAAGGATGATTTCAGATAAATTCTGAAAATATTTAGGTTTGGATTCATCCGATCTGCTACAGGAGATCATTTGCCAATCATATCTTCTCTTATTCTCTCAGCTAGAAAAGCTTTGTCTCTGGCTCACATCTGTTTTTAAAGGCCTAGGTATATTATAGGATACGCTGACAAAGATAAGTACTTTCCAGAAAGGTTAGATGAATGATTGAAACATAAGCCAGACAAAATCAGACTTTGTAGTAAACAAAACAAGACTGTAGCAATAAGATGATAGCCTAAACACAGGCCTGTACTATCATTTGAGATGGCTTAGGGTATTGCACCTGACCCTTAGCTTCAACTCTAAAGAGGTATGACTATCTTATAAGTTCTGGGTCTTATTTGCCTGCTCCATATGTCTTGCATCTTCTAGTATCTTTTAAATGGCATTAGTTGCCTATATTTGGGCAACTAAACCCAAAGACTTTAATGCAGTCCAGTCAGACAGCTACATGTAAATAACCACAGGCTCACTAAGAATCAAAAAAAAAGAGTCATTGTAATCAACAGACACGTAATCAATACAGTCAATGGAGGAAGGACAGTCATTTAAGTAGGAACCTAGTGGTGAGACTCCACTGACTAAATGTTATGATTAGCATTTAGACACCTAGTGCAGGTGTGGACACTAACAGGTAGACACCTGCATGTAGGCATAATCTTAATTTTGCAGTGGAATATAGGTATATAATTATGTATCGGGCAACTAGAGATCATTGTGATGGGAAGGTTCAGAAGACTGACAAATAAGGCCAGTTTTAAACTGTAAAAGAAAACTTTTCTAACTTAACTATTTAACAACACTCTCCTGACTAATGGTTAGTTCTTATCTAATATTAATCATCATTACTACATATGAAAAACTTGTTATTTTTTACACTTCTACTCTAAGTCAGCTATTAGTATACCATACCACAGAGTTGATGTGTTTGCACTGATGCAGTTAGCACATATAGTTAGCAGTGATGGCTATGGCTCTTAGCCACAGAGGTGATCGGGCTTGAGAGCTGTGTAACGTGTGAACTTCGAACAGAGGTCAGATTGTCCTCTTTCTTTTCCAATTTTCCTCTCTTATGACTGATGTTTTATGCTGCAGTCTCCCTCCCAATAACAGGTGGTGGTGTTATGCTCCTGATAACGCATGTCTTGGTTTTGGTTTTGCCAGTCATCCATCCCATGTATTCTACGCAATGTCCTACCTACTTGCAGACCTTTGTAATTATGCTTTGTCTGGCATTTTTTTTTTTACTTGAAGGTCTCCTACATGCAACTACATGTCTTTTCCCCTTTGGAGTTCACGTGGCTTACAAATTCACATAATATGCTTAGAACTTAGAATCATAGAATCATTTATGTTGGAAAAGGCCTTTAAGATCACCGAGTCCAACCATAAACCCAACATTGCCAAGTCCACCACTAAACCATGTCCCTAAGCACCACATCTACATGTCTTTTAAATACCTTCAGGGATGGTGACTCAACCACTTCCCTGGGCAGCCCACTCCAATTCTTGACAACCCTTTTGGTGAAGAAATTTTTCCTAATATCCAATCTAAACCTTCCCTGGCACAACTTGAGACCATTTCCTCTCACTTGTTACTTGGGAAAAGAGACTGACACCCACTTCACTACAACCTCCTTTCAGGTAGTTGTAGAGAGCTATGAGGTCTCCCCTGAGCCTCCTTTTCTCCAGGCTAAACACCCCCAGTTCCCTCAGCTGCTCCTCATCAGACTTGTTCTCTAGACCCTTCACCAGCTTCATTGCTCTTCTCTGGACATGCTCCAGCACCACAATGTCTTTCCTGTAGTGAGGGGCCCAAAACTGAACACAGTAACTTCTATCTGGCTATGCCATAACAGTGTTACAAAATGCTTCTATACCGTTGTTAGTTACATCATTTATATTTAGGCTCAAGGCTAACAAATACTAATTATATCCTTATCAGTACAATTTTTTTAATTTATAGGTACCACAGGCCTCGCTTTTGGTGACATTAAATGAGTCCTGAATGAATGTCACTATTAATGCTAAACATCCTTCAGTGCAACTTTTAATCAACATTAGGTTTTCCTTTTTTTTTTTTAATGGGGTCTATTTCATAGAAATGTTATGAATTGCATTATAGAGAAAAGCAGCTTAGATTATCACAGTAAAGCTCTTCTAGCATTATCAGTTATTAGTTTGGGAAAGCCTGTGAGGATACAGACCAATATTAATTTCTCAGTCTCAGTTGTATATATAGACTTGTGATCAGAGGAAAAAAAGAATATTCAGCAAAATGTTTGGGTGGCAGACACCCAAACACCTCAAAGTATCAGTTGTGAAGTTATCCCATCTTTTGCTGGAACTGGAATTGCACTGAAGTAACATCTTGGTGGAAAGCAAAGATGTCTTCTGCTTGTTGAAATGATGCCTATCCACTGAGATGAGAAGACTCTGGTCTTTAAAAGTTTAATGCTATTGAATCAAGGTAATATTTGGATCCCAGTCTTCAGCTATATTCTGGATAAGACCTAAGTATATTGCATAAATCCAAATTCTACACGTTCCTCTCTAAATTGCTATGCGGTGTTGGTATAAATCCTTAAGGAATTACCATTAGATAGAGTATCTATTTTAAGAAAAGGTTTTCTGTCCAATTGACATTCTTTGGAGAAAGCAAAATATTATCTTTAAGCTGTTCTGCCTTTAAGGATAACACCAAAGTGGTCTGGGAATCTAGTTCTATGCATGCTGCCTGAGGCAGTAAACAGATAAGAGCAGATCAGATTATTCCCTCTCTCTATGGTCGAGTGAAGTTGTTGCAAATCAATATTGTAATGAAGTATTATATATGCACTCATATTTTCTTCCAAAAAGTCATAACTGAAATAATTAAATTTTGAGTGTACTTAGGATACCTGATAAAGAAGAGTGTAGAAAGTTGCTACTCGGATGAGATGTACCTCTAAGAACTAAAATGCAGAAATTAATGGTTTCAGAGTAATCTCTTTTCAGGGGTACTTTTCACTTCAATATATCAAATGTGCTAAGCATTTTGAAAGGGAAAATAATGTTAGTTGTTCAGGGAATGTCCTTCAAGGCTCACTAGTGTGTAATACAGAAAGAGAAAAGTGGAAGGAATTTTGCAAACCTAATGAAAAGATCTAAATGTCTATGCTCAGTACAAATTAACATGTAATGATAGGGAATAAACAGAAGTTTCTTTGATCCCTCAGCAGTGAGAGATCACTACTGGTCATCAATGGTCTTCACTACAGTAGGGAAGAATTTTTTATATTCATAGGTCACTATTTCCTCCTGAGTTACAGAAAGCTGATCCACAGCTGAGCTGTAAAAAGTACAAGCGGCTGGAGCCATGTTGCAAAGTATACTCAATAGCCTTATTAGTGTTAATGGAAGGGGAAGTATTACAGGCCTGTTAGATCCCTGATAAAAATAGTCTGATACCATGCTATCTAACCCCTAGTAAACTACAGAATTTATGTATTTTTTGTTTTAAATGCATGTCTTTATGTGAGAGCTTTGTTAAAAAGTTTTATAAATTATGTAGGAATCACAGTGTTGTCTTCTGTCCGTGACCTACATAAAACACACTAGAGCTAGTCACAATATATTAGAATAAGCCTGGAGAGAATATCCTGCTACTCTGTAACTGAGATGTCTCCCACCATCGCAGCCTCATGGGTATGAACATGCCTTGTCTTTTTTTTTTGTTGTGTGCTTTTTGTTAGTGTCCCCCCCATATAATATGTTTTTTGCACAGAATTAGCTGCAGTGGATGCAGTAATATTATGGCTAATAGTTGAGTTCCTGGCCTTTGTCTTTTTGCAATTCATGGGAGTATGATTTCCCCAATTTACGAATACGGTTGTGCTTGTCTTTTTGAGGAGAGTTTTGTTCCAAGAGATACATAACAATGGAAAGGTTATGGAAGAGCTAAAAAGTCTCCTTCCTCAAAACTGCTCCCTGATCCTTCCAAATTCTAATATGCTATAATAAGACCTAGTTCAGAATTCCAGTACAGATTTGTAGATATTTAGAAAGATCTACTTATATCTATCTTTTTTAAATTTTTTTTTTCCTTTTAAAACAACAAAACACAATACTCTAAATTGCAAATTTACTTTGAATTGTGGAAATACCAATTCAGCACATGCTATATGCAGAAAAAAAACAGATTATTGCTTACTCTCCGTTTGAGTTGTAGAAGCAACACTCACATACATTTACTTGTCTTCATACAGGCATTATGGATTTCGTTCTCTTCCCACAGCTGTTTCCATAATGAAAATAATTGGCATCAAGTATGCATAAAAACTGAATACTTAACACGTTTTAAAAAGACAATAAATGACTGAGAATTCTAATTATGATAATGTGCTTATGTTTTTGCTACATGTTGACATTTAGTTATTCAGTTCTTTTGGTTAAGTGGTTTTCTCCTACTATCTAACAAAGTTTTTTTCTGGAAAGTTTTCTTGGCTGTTAGAATTATGGCATTTATTACAAGTCTTTTTAAAATTCTTTTGTAATGAATCTTTTTTTGTATATATCTGAAGGGGGAGAAATTTCAGCTAGTAAATTGCCTGAAGAAAAATATTGAAAATTATTTGACAAAACACATCTTAAAATATTAGATTTTCTTAATAAAAAACAAATGCTTGCTAATATTTCTGGTGGCAAAGACCATCTTCTCTTCCATAAGATTCCTAGTAATAAAAGAACAGCACAACAGAAAATTTCCTGTAACATAGCATGATCTGTTCCTAATGAACTGCATAATACTACAGAATAAAACCTCTCTGCATATCTTTTAGGTATGTGTGTGTATGTGTGTGTATATATATCTCTAAAAATCTATCGAAATGTAGTTTAAGATTCTGTCTCTTTGAGTTACACATCTTTAGAACATAAACTCCATAAAGGATGAAAAAAAAAAAAAAA
>NW_008794211.1:1901686-1902606 GCF_000699145.1 Aptenodytes forsteri | reverse complement strand
TTTTTTTTTTTTTTTTTTTTTTTTTTTTTTTTCTATCTTTTTTAAATTTTTTTTTTCCTTTTAAAACAACAAAACACAATACTCTAAATTGCAAATTTACTTTGAATTGTGGAAATACCAATTCAGCACATGCTATATGCAGAAAAAAAACAGATTATTGCTTACTCTCCGTTTGAGTTGTAGAAGCAACACTCACATACATTTACTTGTCTTCATACAGGCATTATGGATTTCGTTCTCTTCCCACAGCTGTTTCCATAATGAAAATAATTGGCATCAAGTATGCATAAAAACTGAATACTTAACACGTTTTAAAAAGACAATAAATGACTGATAATTCTAATTATGATAATGTGCTTATGTTTTTGCTACATGTTGACATTTAGTTATTCAGTTCTTTTGGTTAAGTGGTTTTCTCCTACTATCTAACAAAGTTTTTTTCTGGAAAGTTTTCTTGGCTGTTAGAATTATGGCATTTATTACAAGTCTTTTTAAAATTCTTTTGTAATGAATCTTTTTTTGTATATATCTGAAGGGGGAGAAATTTCAGCTAGTAAATTGCCTGAAGAAAAATATTGAAAATTATTTGACAAAACACATCTTAAAATATTAGATTTTCTTAATAAAAAACAAATGCTTGCTAATATTTCTGGTGGCAAAGACCATCTTCTCTTCCATAAGATTCCTAGTAATAAAAGAACAGCACAACAGAAAATTTCCTGTAACATAGCATGATCTGTTCCTAATGAACTGCATAATACTACAGAATAAAACCTCTCTGCATATCTTTTAGGTATGTGTGTGTATGTGTGTGTATATATATCTCTAAAAATCTATCGAAATGTAGTTTAAGATTCTGTCTCTTTGAGTTACACATCTTTAACATAAACTCTCCATAAAGGATGAAAAAAAAAAAAAAA
>NW_008794211.1:1899819-1901662 GCF_000699145.1 Aptenodytes forsteri | reverse complement strand
CTATAAAATTAAATTAAATTAAATTAGAATTAAAGACTGACTCCCACTTTGTGTAAACAGAACAGTCATCTGAGTCATTTCATTTGTGATATATTTCTAGCACTATAAAAAGAGGAAGCAAAGTTGTTTTGGCTTAATTAATCAACCACTGTTAATATTGGAAACCCAACCGGTGAAACTGTGTGGGTAAGGTTAAGGGATAATAACATATATAGTACATAATGCTATGTAACTTATAATGAGGAACTTTTAGAACTTATAGGTATATATCACTCTTGCTTAACAAACAAACAAAGGAGGTAACTGATCAAGCAGGTAACTGATGTCTATACATACATAAAATGGATGAGTTCTGCCCATTGGGAGAAGAATAAGGCAACAAGACGTGTAGATGCGGCACTTAGGGACATGGTTTAGTGGACATGGTGGTGTTGGGTCGATGGTTGGACTCGATGTTCTTAGAGGTCTTTTCCAACCTTAATGATTCTATGATTCTATGATAAGACCACAATGCTGAAACCCTGCCAGACCTCCTAGCATTCTACTTACTGGATTGTGTAGCAAATATATTTAGGTGGTTTGACTGTTACAACCTTTGGTCTAAGTGTGTTTTCAATAAACCTGTGTAACTAACCATACACAGCTTTTTTTTTTTTTTTTATTTAATAATAGCTCCTCTTCCAGGCATCCTAAAACAAACAAACAATCAAACAAAGCATCCATGTTTTCCTGCATATAAATTGAACCTCATTAAGAGATCTGCTCTGTTACGGTATATCCTCTCACAAATCTTGGATAACTCACACACCTAATAAAACCTGACTCCTTCCCCATCCTGACATGAGAAGTTTTCAAAAATTCAATAATTCTGAGATAAGACTAGTAATAGAAAACAGAATATGCAAAGTAAAATAAACTGAGAAAGCAGAGGGGCATCACGAAGGTGTAGATTTCCAAGAAAGGGAGTTTTCTAGGGTAAGTTCCCCTTGTGTGTAACCTGCATTGTTTTTGAGTCACAGTTCTTATATTTTTTAATTTATTATCTGCAGGATACATGGCTGAAAATACTTTATTAAAGGGGTTTGATACAGCTACTTTTAGGGTAGAAAGTATATTACTGTGGTGGGCAGCAGGGAAATTTCCTGAGATAAATCAAGAGCTTATGATAATACTGATATGCAGAGCATAATTGTTTTGCCACAATATCCACAATTGTCTCCATTTTGACTACTCACTGTGCAAAGTTTGCATGTCTGAGTCAGAGGACACTTTACGTACTTGACAGTAGAGAAGGAGGCAATTCTGCAGTTCAATTTTTCTGATCTATTTAAAAACCTGTGTTGAGATAAGATGAATCTGTCTCTGAAAGTGCCTATTTTTCTTTTCCTTTATTGGCTATGAAGAGAGCATGAGGTCACCAGATAGGATATACACATTTGCATTGACATGTCTAAGCTAAGTGAGACAAATCCCATCCTTATGCTCAGCAGGGTGAATCATGTCAAAGTCATCACTTAGGAGAAATACATGTGTAGAAGATATATGACTGTGCATATCTTCTACTTGCCTGTTCTTCAGAGTCTCCACTTTTTATCATATTAACTTTGAATACATATTAATTTTCAGTTCCAGACCTCAGTTCTCTCCTTTTGTTAATATATAAGTTTTCTTCTTGAGTATATGAAGTACATATTGGATGAAGCGTTCTACAAGCGGCTGGCACAAGTCTCTCAATCACTAGCCCTTGTTCTCGTGGGAGACTTCAACTTCCCGGACGTCTGCTGGAAATACAACACGGCAGAGGGGAAGCAGTCTAGGAGGTTCCTGGAGTGTGTGGAAGACA
>NW_008794211.1:1895059-1897272 GCF_000699145.1 Aptenodytes forsteri | reverse complement strand
GGAACAGGCTGCCCGGGGAAGTGGTGGAGTCCCCATCCCTGGAGGTATTTAAAAGATGTGTAGATGAGGCGCTTAGGGACATGGTTTAGTGGGCCTGGTGGTGTTGGGTCAACGGTTGGACTCGATGACCTTAGAGGTCTTTTCCGACCTCAATGATTCTATGATTCTATGATTCTATACTAGAATTTAGTCTGAGGATGTGTATGAGGCATGCCATGGCATAAAACGAAAGAAGGAATGCAAGGAACCCATAAACATTACAAAATTAAAAATATATATCCCTAAAGGGATGGATAAATAAATAAATAAATATGTACCTGTTGTGGGTTAACCCCAGTAGGCAGATAAACACCACACAAACAGACAATCACTTCCACTGGAGTGGGATGGGGGAGAGAATCAGAAGGGTAGAAGTGAGAAAACTCGTGGCTTGAGACAAAGATGGTTTACTAGGTAGAGGAAAAACTGTACACACAAGCAAAGCAAAATAAGGAATTCATTCACTTCTTCCCATCAGCAGGCGGATGTTTAGGCATCTCCAGGAAAGCAGGGCTCCATCACGCGTAACAATTACTTGGGAAAAAAAATGCCATAACTCTGAACATCCCCCCTTCCTCCTTCTTTCCCCCAGCTTTTATTGCTAAGCATGACATCAAATGTTATGGGTTATCCCTTTGGTCAGTTGGGGTCAGCTATCTTGGCTGTGTCCCTTCCCAACTCCTTGTGCCCCCCAGCCTAGTCGCTGGCAGAGCAGTAGGAGAAACAGAGAAAGGCCTTGATTCTGTGTAAGCACTGTTCAGCAGTAACTAAAACATTGGTGTGTTTTCAACACTATTTTGGTCACAAATCTAAACATAGGACCATACAAGCTCTATGAAAAAAAATAACGCTATCCCAGCCAAAACCAGTACAGTACCATGGCTTCTAACGTTTACTGGTTTCACGAACAAGTTTGAAAAAATCTAAGAAACTTTTGGGATACCTGAATTATTTTTCTGACTAAACATTCCATTTATGTTTTTATTATTTTTGCCACATATTTTATTCTTTCTTGAGTTTATTCTTGTTCACTGTGTGTTCTGCTTGCAAATTTAAAGTTGTATTTTATAGCATTAGCAACAAAGGACCCTTTCTTAAAGATGCTGAGCATCTAAGTTTCCTGAAAATTAATTTATTAACTTCCTGAAATCTTGTTGTCCACTTTTTTTGTTTTGTTTTTCTTTTTTTTCCCCCCTTCAGAAGCTGAGGTGAATAATGCAATACTAATGAGAAACTGATACCATTCCATGTTGTAGAATGATCATTTTTAGGCAGTCCCATTAATAACATTGCAAGTACATGTAAGGACTCAGGACAGAAAAACAAAACTCTCATTATACTCTCCTGTGGCACATGTATTTATCTATTTTGTGTAGTTTATAATAAATATTTAATTCCAAATCTCTCTATTACTCTTATTCTTCTGTCCAGGCCTGGAGAACTGACAAGATTTGATGAGAGGTTCTCTGTGCCAAAAGCTTCCTTGCTCTTTTATCAAGTAATATAGTAATATTAATTTCTCCCACTTTTTTTTTTTTAACAACCACTGTTAATTGCTAGCAAATAGGAAACAATTTGACTATCCAAGAATACAATGATAGTTTGAATTATCAAGTGAGTCAGGTATGTGAAATGAATAGACCCCCTTAACAGTCTGGCAGGATTTCAGCCTGGCAGCGGTACCATTAGCGCATCCTTATTTTGCTAGTAAAGATAAGCTGAATCAATCAGGCAATTGTTTTATTTCTTATGGTAACTGTAATGCAAGATCACTCCAGAGCACTTCATAATATAACTAACTGATAGAGACATGAAATGAAGAGCAGATGCAAGACATGGTTGTGTTTCTACAGCAGACGTTCTCCAAATACTACTGTAGAGACATGAAATGAAGAGCAGATGCAAGACATGGTTGTGTTTCTACAGCAGACGTTCTCCAAATACTACTGAACATTTCATAGAATCATAGAATCATAGAATCATTGAGGTTGGAAAAGACCTCTAAGATCATCGAGTCCAACCGTCAACCCAACACCACCATGCCCACTAAACCATGTCCCTAAGTGCCTCATCTACACGTCCTTTAAACACCTCCAGGGATGGGGACTCAACCACTTCCCTGGGCAGCCTGGTCCAATGTTTCACCACTCTTTCAGTAAAGAAATTTTTCCTCA
>NW_008794211.1:1887151-1889439 GCF_000699145.1 Aptenodytes forsteri | reverse complement strand
GCCACGCCCTGCCAGCACAACCTGCCGCGCCACACCCTTCGGACGTGCCACGTCCTGTTTGCCCGCCCTGTTCGCCGCCCTCCAGGTCGCTGCGCTCCCTGCGCTTTTGCTTTTTGCAGGTTTGGCCGCGGTTTTGCCGCTTCAGGGAGGGTCCCATCGCGATTCGCTGAAATGGCGGGTACAGTGGGTTTTTCAGGCTGTCTGAGATGTTATGTTATGTTATGTTATTTGTTATATGTTATGTTACCTCATTGTCACCGTACTGGGAAACTAATGCCCCCTAATACATAAATAACATAACATAAATAACATAATATAATAACATAAATAACATTCTTGATTTCACATGCACTTAAGCACCTCAAAGAATAGGTGCGCTGCAATGTACAAATTTTTATTAGTGTGTTCAGGAGGAAACAGCTTATTTTGAGCATCTTTTGAAGACACTGGCACAGCTCAGGGAGATAAAATTTTACTTAAAGTTTGAATGTGGAAATAATGTATTCTCATGCTGATCTTGTTGTTGAAGTTTAAATCTTGGTTATAATCTGCTATCTGTAAGAAGGAAAGATGCCAGAGCTGGGGGCTTAAACATATTTCATGATTAATAGGGGAAAAAAAGGAACACCCAGAGACTTGCAAAAAGTCTAGCAATCTTTAAGCATAAAAGATACTGACCAGCATGAGCACAGTGAGTTTATGCAAAGTCCACAACTGTGTGTGTAAGTGCCTCCAAAGGAAAAACAAGTTTCTGTAAATAGATTCTCCATAGGAAGCATTGCAAAATGTTATAGTCTGGACCCCTTTTACAATGCATAATGAAACAAAAAAGGAGACACTAGCTTTGTGTGCAATAATCTAATGCTTATAAAGGAAGAGGAAGAGCAATGTCCTTGGCCAATACTTTCCCAAACAAATCTTCCTCAGGGTGATTGTGTTAACACAAATGTAGAAGCAGATGTGCACAGCTTGGAGCAGGATGTGAGGACTTGCAGCTGAGTAAGGTGAAGGAAGCAGGCCTTTTCCCTTTTGATAGGATCAGCCCTTTTCTTCATATTGTCCCCAGAGCCACTGCTCATCCAGGAAAACCACAGTCACGCGTAGGACAGAGACGCAGAGGTTTCATACCAGAGTCCACAGCACTACATCTGGACTTCTTTTCTGAGTGTTCAAACAACTATAAAGATGCAATGTTATTTACAATTTTAAGATTTTTACAGAGGACCTGGACTGAAGTTGGGTATACCAGTTTGCCTAAACCTAGATCAGAACTGTGTTGCCTGTCTGTTTATGTCTGGGTGACACTTCCTCTGGAGGTAAACAGCCATCTTCAAAATGGCATTTTAGAAGTCAAGTGCCAGGTGAAGTAAGGAAGCTTGTAAAGATAATAGGCCACTATAGGGACAAGTGATTCTGGGAAAGTGACAATATATTGCTATCTGGAACTTAGATGTGTTTCATACCAGCAGTTTATTACCATTTTTTTTGTGTATATGTTCATAATGCTCATATTTGACAGTGGAGTAGGTAGGCTCCATCCAGAGCTGAAAGTAAAATTAAGGAGGATAATGGAAATACTTTTTGTGTAATTAACTTATTCATTCATGGGGCTGAGTAGCACAAATTATTTGCAATAAGATAAAAGCAAAAAGTAAAGGATATTTCTGATCACTGGATAACAGTACAGCTAAGGAAACACACCCTCGTGCAAACTGATTTGCTAGTTAAGATCTTATTAACTTACAGTGTTGTTGCTAATTAGAACATGATTCCAGATGCAAGACAAATGCTTATAAATTCCATTGACTTCAGTAGAAAACAGAAGTTAAATAACTAAAGAAAATCAAATCTTGACCCTCTTAATGACAGATACATACCTGCCACTAGGAGAAAAGGAGAGGAAGGAGAAGAAGAAGAAAAACTCGTGGCCTATTTCAGTGTGAAAACTTGATTGCCATACATATGAAACAGTTTTGGAGGGGGCTGTAATCAATAGTTCTAATATATAACTCTGAATGATAATTTGAAGCAGATATGACTGTCATAGCATCTAGTGTCTAGAACATAACAGTATCTAGAAGACTGTCATGGTTTAACCTGGCAGGCAGCTAAACACCACACAACCAATGTGTGGGATAGGGGAGAGAATCAGAAAAAAATTAAAACTCATGGGTTGAGATAAAGGCAATTTAATAGACAGAAAAGGAAGGGAAAATAAAAATAATGATAAAAGCATATACAAAATAAGTGATGCACAATGCAATTGCTCACTACTGGCCAACCGATGC
>NW_008794211.1:1886249-1886744 GCF_000699145.1 Aptenodytes forsteri | reverse complement strand
CAGTATCCACCCCTTATTCTATACCATCTACATCATGCCCAGGTCCCAACACTTTCCAATATTCCAATTAATCACCATCACTTTTCCTGTCTTGATATATACACAAAGATATAATTCCCTAAGTCTATGGACCATCCCTCCAAAATGTCTGTTGAGTTCATTTAGTCCATGACTTTGGGCTCCATCTGTCATAACAGTACTTCAGGGCAGGAGACATGGTGTGTGGTGTTGGATTGCTGCATGTTGAAGACAGTTTTGGTTCCAACACTGCTGCATTTGTCCAGTTCAACCATTGCTGCACTTTGCTTGGTTTCATCAAAGTTCATTCTTCATTAATCTAGGTGATTCTTACTGTAATAGTGTTGATATGGCATATAGCCATCAAAGAAATGATGATATACAGTATTATAAAGCAATTAACATCCTACAATTTAATTCATTGTCTATTCTCACCCAAAATTCAGTCCCCTTGAGGTACACATCGGACTTCCCCAT
>NW_008794211.1:1875706-1879972 GCF_000699145.1 Aptenodytes forsteri | reverse complement strand
GAAGCTGACAAGTCCTTGACTAGTGTAAGCACTACCTAGCAACAACTAAACCATCGGTGTGTAATCAACATTATTCTCATGCTAAATCCAAAACACAACACTGTACCAGCTACTAGGAAGGAAATTCCCTCTATCCCAGCCGAAACCAAGACAGCTACCAATAGAGAGATTTCTCCTAATAGCCTAAAAGAATAACTTATCAGTGCTATCATCCTGGCTGGGTGATCGATAGTAGACAACCACAACAACATCTGCTTTGTTTTTCATCCCCCTAATCCTCATCCAGATGCTCTCAACCACACCTCTATCCCAGCCGAAACCAAGACAGCTACCAATAGAGAGATTTCTCCTAATAGCCTAAAAGAATAACTTATCAGTGCTATCATCCTGGCTGGGTGATCGATAGTAGACAACCACAACAACATCTGCTTTGTTTTTCATCCCCCTAATCCTCATCCAGATGCTCTCAACCACATCATCCCGAACTATAAGGTCTGTAAAGTCAAACCTTTCCCTTATATAAAGTGCAACTTCTCCACCTCACCTGCCCTGCCTACCCCTCCTGAACATCCTATAGTCCTCCATCCCAGCACTCCAGTCACGGGACTCATTCCACCAAATCTCACTAACACCATCAATGTCATAGCTCTGGGAATGGACTAACAGACCAACGCTGACCAGAGTTATGGGAGTTAAATCTGAGTTATGCTATTTCGCTTACATACTGAGTTGCCACTGAAGCATTTATTGCTAAAGGATAATTCCCTCCCATCCTGCCCTTCCCTGGTCACAGAGGAACTGGGGGAAGAGAAATTTAGGCTAGAAGAACAGAGCTAGCAACTTTGTGATAAGAACGGATTCCTCAGACGGACAACTCTTCCTGTAACTAGCCCTGCTTTAATGCTGTGTGTCTCCAAGGAAACAGATCAAACCCTATGTGCCTGCATTTCTTCTAGCATTTGAGATAAGTTTCATGATAAAACCTTGGAATGAGGCACTGATCTTTTAAATCGTTTAATAAAATGAATAGAACAGCTCGATGATGGGATGTTGACTACCTGCTTTAAATTAAAAATGCTATTGGGTTCTTATCAACTTGGAAAGACTTTTTTTCTCCTCTGGAACAGGTCTTTTTCCAGCTGAAATAGTGTGGTGAGCCAGCAGAGATCAAAAGTTTACTTATGACTGCATTCACTCCTGCTGTTTTCCAAGTGAGAATGAATAGTAGAAAAAATTGAGTCATATGGAAAGACATTTATCACCAGCACATCAGATCATAGATGCCATTCTGTTTAAGCAGTTATTACTTAATTATGTTAATTTAAATATTGCAGTTTGGTGATGAAAAAGTAACTGGTCTACATGGTAATTTTATTTGAACGGCTTTCTATTAATACTTAGTCTCGATTGCTAAGATCTATATTAAAGTTAAGCTAATACAACATTGAAAATATGAATTAAGTAGTTAACTTGTAATAAGTAAATTAATAGGAGCAGTACAATTCTTTATTTAAATAATTTGCTTCATCAACTATTTGTCTTTTCTCTTTTCTTTCTTCACATTATTAATCCTTCCTTTCTGAACATCAGACAATCGTAATTTGATCAACATGTACTAAAAATATTTTTTACAAATAACATAAATATCACTATTGCTGCTGAAGCTGAAGCTCTTTTTGTTTACAAGTCAAAAGTCCACTGTTAACAGGATCAAACTGTGGAGGCAATCTGAGTGGAGTCATTTTGCACCAGTGTTCAGAGTAAAACAAATTAGTATATACATATAAGCACATTTTGTGTGATATAATCTAGTACAAAAGAATCTCCTTTTTAGACAGAAACAATTGATCACAATTTTAGAAACAGATGACAGTTTTGACTCAATAAAACTACCTAAATTATTGCAATGATATGTCTTACCAATGGCGTCTACCAATGCAAAATTAACATCTATTCCCACTCCTTAGTTCAAAACTGAAGAGAGAGTTCCTGTACTTTTTTTTATTCACCTATGTCCTGGTTTTGGCTGGGATAGAGTTAATTTCCTTCCTAGTAGCTGGACAGAGCTGTTGTTTTGGATTTAGCATGAGAATAATGTTGATAACACACCGATGGTTTAGTTGTTGCTAAGTAGTGCTTACACTAGCCAAGGACTTTTCAGCTTCCCATGCCCTGCCACCAAGAAGCTGGGAGGGGGCACAGCCAGGACAGCTGACCCAAACTGGCCAAAGATACATTCCATACCATGTGACGTCATGCTCAGTTCATAAACTGAGGGAAAGCTGGCCGGGGGGGGGCCGCTGCTCGGGGACTGGCGGACTGGCTGGGCATTGGTTGGCGGGTGGTGAGCAATTGCATTGTTCATCACTTGCTTTGTATATTATCATTATTATTAATATTAATATTATTATTTTATTTTATTTCAATTATTAAACTGTTTTTATCTCAACCCATGAGTTTTTCTCACTTCTACTCTTCCAATTCTCTCCCCCATCCCACCGGGGGGGGGCAGGGAGTGAGTGAGTGAGGGGCTGTGTGGTGCTCAGTTGCTGACTGAGGTTAAACCATGACAACCTAGAATCATGTTTGTCAGTACAATCTACTGTATTTGCTTCGTGTGCAAATTTTCCAATGATACAGTGATTTACTTGCTGTAATTTCATGTATATAAAAAATGACAGATGCAAAATATCCCAAGCAGCAGTTCTTAGGGTATACCAAATATTTATTTTTTGCAAAGTTTACAGTGTAAGAACTGGCAATGCAGGACACATATCCAAGGGGGACAAAAGGCAAACAGAGAGGTAGGGAGATTTCTGTTAGAAAGAAGCAGAAAGATCATTACATTTTGTGTTGGAGACTCATCAGAGGTAAAAAAGCAGCACTCAAGAACAGGATGGGAGGGCAGGGAAAATACCCCAGTTTTTTATCTCTTGTCTCTAGGAGAGGAAGAAGGAATGGGGTTTGGGACTTACAGAGTCATCTGTCTCTAGAGGTTCACTTTTCCTCTCTTGCAGAATTGCTATTTCTTTTTGTCCATCTAGCTATTTAATTTGAGGCATGTGGCTTGATCTATTCATTTGGATAGATGTTGAGAATGAGCATCCAAATTGTGATGTCAAGTCAATAGTCAATATTTAGATATGGTTAAAAGTAACAGAAAAATACTGTCAGATAAAGTAATTTCTTTCTCTCAGGTGGATGGAGATACTTGTATGTATTTTTACTTTCATTGGTAAGAAATGAGGTGGAAGTAACTTTTTCTCCTAAAAGCAAACATTTCCATCTTTTCCCTCCTGTCAAATTTTAAAACTTTGTGGTTGCAGGGTAAATCAGATGAAGGGGGGGGAGGGGGGAAGTGCAAACAAAAAAAAAAAGATTAATTTTCCATCAGCAGGACGAGCCACTTCCCCTAGTTCAGCCAGCAGTCTTACTACTGCTGTATCCAGTGGAAGTATTAAGAACATGTGGCCAAGACTGGGAGGAAGTGGAGCTGCCCATCCTGGTTACAGCCTGTACACAGATCAGACTAAACAGACTGTGAAACTGCATCTTAGGAAAAAGGAGTTCTACTGTATTTTTAGCAATAAAGTCTGACAAATGATGATGTCTCATCAGGATAAATGTCCTTAATTAAGTAGGAAATATTTGAAGAAAATGAGTAAAGAAAAGGTTGTGGAAAAATGTTTCCTTTTAAAGGAATCAAGACAAAAAAGTTGGGTTGATTTTTTTTTCTTTTTTGGTTGTATGGTTTATACATATTATTGGATTACACTGAGGTCCTCAAATGGAGTTTCCCAAGTACGTTGTTGGATTTAACCAGATACACAAAACTTATCCCAAAAGGTAAACAGAATCCAGGCTAGCACATCGTGGAAGTAAATGGACCTCCACAGCTCTTAGGATACTCCTGGTTTTGTGCTTCAGCTTAGAAATTCCAGAAACCTAGTGAGGAAGGCTGGACGATCTTCAAGAAGGAAGTCTTAAAGGCACAGGAGCAGGCTGTCCCCATGTGCCGTAAGAAGAACGGGTGGGGAAGACGACCGGCCTGGCTGAACGGGGAGCTCTTGCTGGGACTCAGGAAAAAAAGGAGAGTTTACCGCTTGTGGAAGAAGGGGCAGGCGACTCAAGAAGAGTACAGGGATCTCGTTAGGTCGTGCAGAGAAGAAATGAGAAAGGCAAAAGCCCAGCTAGAACGCAATCTGGCCGCTGTCGTTAAAGACAACAAAAAAAGTTTTTACAAATATATTAATGACAAGAAGAGAG
>NW_008794211.1:1867995-1873945 GCF_000699145.1 Aptenodytes forsteri | reverse complement strand
TGTGTGTGAGGAAAAATTTCTTTACTGAAAGAGTGGTGAAACATTGGAACAGGCCAGGGGAGGGAGGTTTACATTGGATGTAAAAATTTCTGGTCTCTTCCGACCTTAATGATTCTATGATACAGTCCATGCTTTCAGCCTGAGGGAAGAACGAGCCCTTCTGTTGAGTCTTTTGACCCTACAGATACTATGGGAGACTTTTTAAAAATTATTAAGTCAAAGCAGCAGGAAATTAATCACAAGTGAGATATGTTAGTAAAATCCATGAAGAATAAGACTTTTTAAAAAGAAGTAGATGTCTGTGGAACCCCTAATGATCTAAAAATGAACTATTTTTCTCTTAGAGATGCTGATCCAACTTCTTATCTCTAAGGTAGTGCTATTTGAGAAGATTTACATTTCTTAATATAAGATGCAGCTGAAGGAGAAGATTTGCAGGACACAGGAATAAAAGTGAGTTCAATTAGTCACAAGTGACTCTCCAGGCAAATGTGATAAAAAATCACTCTGTGTAGGACAACATATTCTTGCAGTTCACAGGCTAAAAATGGGTCCTGTAAGAAAAGCTGTTTTGAAACTCAGGGCACAATTTGTCCGAATCTCTATTAAAGGAAGAGGTATTTCATATTATCTAGAGAAACTTGGGCTCTCAAACTTTGTTGTTTCACTGAATGTACACTTTTTTACATCTTCAGATAGTTTTATAGAAAGAAGGGCATGTTATAAAATGAAGGGCATGTTCTTGTATACGTTCTCCCTTAAGTTTTCACCTTTTTTACTGCAGGGATGTAAGTTTCATATATATATATAAATGAGAAAAACCTGTCATCACATTCTGGGAACTAAGCCGATATGATATAAAATGTCAATATTCTTGGTCAGCTCATAGCCTAGAAAAATATTTTTAAATTATCTCTATAGGCACATTACATTGTTATTTAGGAAAAAGGAATTCTTTTTTTGTTTGGTTTTTTTTGTTGTTGTTGTTTTAATGAAATCTACTATATTTAAGGTTACCCAACTTTCAACAGTTTTTTTTTAAATATCATCTACCTAAATCAAATTCCTGAGACTTTATATAGTACACAAGTAATTTATTTGGCTTATCAGAGCTACTACAGATCTTGTAATAGCTAAGTTTACAGCTTAGCTTTACTAAGCAAGAAATAAGTAAAAAAAGAATGTATTTTTCATATGGTAATACAATTGGCATGTGTATATTTTGCAGCCAATTATGCTGTCTCCTGGGATTACGTATTTGGCAGAAAACCCAGAAGTCTAAAGCCAAAAGCTGTCAGGGTCTGTAATTGCTTTTCTGTGATATCACTGAAGTTAAAATTCATACTTATTGTTTCTGTCAGTTTCTTGATCGACACAAACAAGCAGGAGCATCAGCTGGGTATTTAGACTCTGGTTGAAGAAGATCTGGCCCAAAGTTTGGGCAAAAATATAGACAAACTTAAAATCTTCTCATTCCCTATTGCAGCTGCAAGTGGGTTTAGTTTAAGTACATATATACAAATAGTGGACAAATATTTTATACTTTTAGAAAACCAGTACTATTTTGGCTAATCTAGAGAAAACGATCTAACCACATATTACAGTATACTGTATACTCTTTGTGGGAGCAGTTGTTTAAATATTTTAATATTTTTTTATTTAGTTATGAAGGAATACCAAGATACTGCTAGTAGAAACATCTTGTATCCTCTCACATTGTTAATCCTAAATGTAGATAGCTATTTTGAATTAGTCCACACATATATATACAAATATACCTTTCTCCTAGAAATTATATATGCCTTTATGAGATCATAATTTTATGAGGAAAAAATGCTTCAAAACTTATTCAAAATATATTTTATTTCACTGCACTCATTAGTTGTGTTTCTCACTCCACAATTCAGAACAGATATGCCTTTGGAATAACCTGGTTTAGATAGTTTGTACTTCATTTTAAAATAAGTATTTCAAATAAAATAAACTTTATTTCTTAACGTGAAATATTTTGTATGTTGTAATTCCCAGACGGTCTCTTATCACAGCTGGGTAGCAAGTTTAGCACTGAATGTACCAATGGACAACTACTTCAAAATGTCAAAGTCTCTAGTGGTACAGTACAAGAAAGAAATGTGACACTTCTGGAAAAAAAAATAAAATGCCTCAATTAATACTAAACCCAACAATAGGTCTAAGTTTTAAAAACTATAGTCCAAGGACCTAAATATATTATCGTATTATGACATAATCTGAATGAAATTGATATGTTGCTATTAAGTTAGCATAAAATATCAAGGTAAAACAAATTAAAACTTATAAGCAACAAGAATTACATTGATACATTTTCTGTAATAAAAATATTTTTTTTTCTCTTTTTGCAGTAAAAATTTAATAAATAAATTTCCCAGGATGCAGAAATTCTTGTTACAGCTAGTTCTCTTTAAACATGAGAACTACTGCAAATGTGTAATATCTTTTCTCTTCCAGTTAACGATGAAGTTATTTGAATTGCAAGTAGGGACTTCCTGTTAGCGACATACATATGTGAAGGTACATATGTAAGTGAATAGGTTTATGTGAGAATGACACAATTGTCTTTCCTGACTGGATGGAACCTGTGTTTTTGTTACATACAAGATGAATTTGGTCAGAAGATTATGCTGTAGGAAATAAAATATTTTCAGAGAAGCTGGGTGATAAGAGAATTACAAAATCTGTAATACTCTTTGACAGTAAGAAGTAGTGAAGTTTTCTGTTTGCCTATGTTAAAAAACAAAGATGAAGTATTGAATTTTGGTATTTCTGATACAATTCTTTTTCACACAATTGATTGCACAGTTAATTCCTAGACCTTTGAATTTTATCAAAATTCTTGTTTTATGCTTGTAAATGTAGATAGCCCTTACTAACTGTTAGACTAATATAAAGCTTTCATAAAAATGCAAGGAGGAGTATTTACATCTGTCATGGTATGAAAGGAAAAGCTGTTTCCTGGAAAGCTGAAAACTGTCATACTGAATGTTAAGATAAATTTCTAGAGGCTAAATCATGAGTGGAGTTCCAGAGCAAAGAGAGAAAGCAAGAAATGCATATTCATAATGACCTCTGCTGCCATTGTTCTCAAGCCAGAGCTTCCTTGGGGCTTCTAGTTTAATTCTTAAATAATTATGAAATTAATAGTAAAAAGAACATTGAGGTATTTGGGTTAACAACATAAAAGGCAGTGTAATGATATGAATTCCGCAAAGAGAAATCATATCTCATTAATTTACAATAATTCTTTGAACATGTCAAAGTCACGGGTAAAGCCAAGAATACGGGAATATTCACTGAAAGGTAGAAAATTTCTACCTGATTAAAAACTTCTTTTACATAATGCCTAACTAAACTGTGGATCTCCTTATAACTGAAAGCTGTTAAAGCCAAAACTCAAAAAGACTTAAAAATGGGATTTGGTCTTTTTAAAATGATTTCTGGTCATAACATTTGGAATAAATTCTGACACCTCTTACAGATTTAAGTAAGTCACTATCTGTTAAAAACTAGGAGGAAAAATAATGTGGGTATAATGATAAATACAATAGTGTAAAATTCTTAAAATTTTTCTTGCAAATTTCTGGAGTAGGTACAGAGATAGGATAGCTTTCTCAATGGCTCTAATCCTTGATATTTTATAGTAATTTATAATATCTCTTAATGTAATAGTAATTTAATCTGGAAGAGAATTATAGGCAAGAATGGACAGTTAATTTATGAAAAAGGATGTAATCCTGAGGCTAATCACAATTGTAATCATCATGTAGGGAGTGATGTTAACCGTGATGGATGCTTGGGCAGCTGAGAGGATCAAATTCATTGACAGCAGATGTCTCCACAATTTGGAAGCACTAGAAAGGAAACAAGTTTCAAATACTGAAGTTCTTACCAGCCAAATGTTGGTTTGGTTTGGATTCAGGTTTGTCCAGCTGATGCTACAGATTTTGACTTCAGCAACGTATAGGGTGTAACCAGAACTGTCTTCTTGGTTACTTAACCTTGAAGAAAAACAGAGCTCAGAATTACCTATACGATACTGGCATTTTAGCTCCAGTTTTCTCATTAACCCACTAAATTTGATAAGATTAAAATATGGAATAATTTAGACATGCAACTTCACCCTAATGGAAGTCTTGTGAGCTTTGGATGTAGAGGATGACTGTTAAAAATTGTTTTTGAGGTTTGGTCTAGCTTAGATTCTCAGAACTTAATTGCACTATTTCCTATTTACACATTCAACTCTGACTATAAATTACAGATTTTTAACTGTGAATGGAAATCACACATTACAGTAAAGGACGTGCTTTTACCAGGGGAGCTTTATTCTGTATTATTCCTTAGTCTCAAGACCAAAGGCTGGAGGGAGACAGCAGGTACTATGTAAGTATACATGGTTAATTTGCAATTTAAAGGTTTACATTTTTTGGCTTTCTAAGAAAACAGGAGGTGGATTGCAGGAAATATTTATGAACTCATCAACAGTGAAAATCAGCTAGTCCTGGTGTTCTGTCTCTTGTCAAAGACAGGATCTATTATTTTGGGGGGCAATGATGGGTGGGTTCCTGCAAGGGAAATGAAGCCCACAGGGTGATGGCAGAGCTGGCAGAGCAGCAATGTTACCAACAAGGACATAGTCCCACAGTGACTGAATAAGGTGAACAGAGCAGGTTTGGTGATGGTAACCACGGTCAGCCAAGAGCCTGGTGTTTGCCATACATGTCTGTGGTGATGAGGAAGTCTGAAGGTCAAGCCAGGATGTCAAGTCAACAAGACAAGGCCAGGATCAGCAAAGTACAAAGCCAGGCGCAGGCATACCTGTGCTGTTGCTCAGTTAAGGACCAAGGCAAAGCACCTGAGCTTCTCTGCAGCTCCTGAGCCAAAGCAACGAGGCCCTAACGAGGCTTCTCACAGCTTTTTCTCACAACTAGTTCTCTTCACAGCAGCTGGATTCAAGCAGCTGGATTCACAGCTGCACTACATCAGAACTGGCCTTGAGTGCAGGCAGCCAAAACCCTGCAGCAAGGCTACAGAATTTGGTGGTGCACTCATTGTACTGGCCTTTTTTTTCTGTCCCGAACTTAAATTGTTACAATTTCTTTTTTTCTGTATTTAAAGAAGGCAATACTGCATATAAAGTTCCCCTTTTAGAGGTAATGTAATCTTTATGAGCATGTTTGTTCTGTGTTAGTTGGGTGGTGGCTAACTCTTTTCTCTGTTAAGGACCATTGTTTAAGTTATTAGGAATTGTTTGCTTGTATATCTGTCTGAATATAACTGTTAGCATGCTGGAGTGCAGATATTGGTTGTAAACAGGCACACTGAACTTCTTACGTTTTCACATGAAAAAATAGTAATGGAGAAGGGTAGCTACTTAAAGTCATTTAATGTTTTAGGCTTTCAGTTGGTCAGTTAGAGGCTTATCCAGAACAGGCTTCTGCTGAAATGAGGGCTGATAATTAGTTTTCATTAAAAACTATAAAATATTATCATCCCTTCTAACTGTTTATTCTAGTAATCTTGAACCAAGTAGTCAGTATTCAGTAATGCACCAGTTCATTATAATAAATGGCTATCAGGTATTAGTGTGACTGTTTCCTGAGCCTAACATCCCTCTTTTTCAGGCCACAGACTTCAGTTACCAAGCTTTGGATCCATGGCCCTTCGTCACATCCCTCTGTTGCTTTGTGCTAATCTATCATTGCACTAAAGATTTTGTGTTAGAAAGATCAGTTATTAACAATGACTAGATTTATGGTTTGGGGTTTTGTCACATCCCACCTGCGGGAAGGGGACAGTGACTAAGGTCCGCAAATCCCCTCAGTGTGGATTAAGGTGAAATAACACTCAAGGTCCAAACATGAACTCCAACTTTAATGGCACAAACACTTCTATAAGCATCAACCCTCTATGTCTT
>NW_008794211.1:1852847-1867718 GCF_000699145.1 Aptenodytes forsteri | reverse complement strand
TGTGCCCCTATTTATTGGCTCCAGCCCAAGGTTTCTAGAGTCTTCTCTCACCCCAGCTCCAGGAGTGGTTGAGGCATTAGTCAGTCAAGGAGGGTGACACCGGGCCCCTCCCTGTGGCTGGCTTCTGGAGCTTTTCCTGGGGCATTGTCTGTGCTTACAGCACAGTCACTTGGGCCTCGTCCCTTACAGGTTTTTTTTGTCTGCCTGTCATTTTATTGTCATTTGCCGATGCTTTTATGAATAAGAAAATACACTCTGTTGGAAATTTTTTATCTTTAAACTCTTTTAGAACTGCTGTGTCTTACTATCTAGGATAATCACTTTTTTGGATGGAATGCCAGATAGGATATCTGAAGCACTTGGTGCATCTGTTCCAGTTTGTCATAGAGTTCTGGCCTGTATTAGAGAACTCAACCTACCAAAATTTGTGATTTATCATCTATTTCAAGTCTGAAGTGGGACAGTTATGGACCTAAAGAGAGCTTAAAGATAGCATGATCCTTTTAACAGTAAATAATTGAACAGTGCTGGTGAGCTATAGGCTGGAGAGTTTGTGTTCATTCAGTTCAGATTTTTAGGCAGATGGGCTTGTAGAGTGAATCCTGCAGATAATTGACTAGTGAAAGGAGTAGAGTTTTGCCAAACTGCTGGCAGCAGGCAAGCAGAGTATAAAAAGAATAATCTTTGCAGAAAAAGATGGCTGAAGTACACATTTGATATGTCATGAGTGTTATTTTTGAGAATTAAAGCTAATATAAACTAGAGGTATTGGAAACCCTTGGGTCAAGTGCGTTCTTGGGTGCCCAGAATGGCTTGTTGGTGCCCAAGCTTATGAAGCACTTCACACTAATTTATTTTATTGCATTTCCTGTTTAGATTTTTTTCCCAGTTTTTTCCTGAATTCTATTTTCTCATTAACAGTTTGTAATGCACCTTGATGTGTGGCATATTCTTTCTCACATTGTTTTCTGCCAATATTTGTGTTTCTATTGTGTCTGACTATGGTAAGTCAGTGATTTTTAATTGTCAGCTTGATGCTCCAGCTGGCGAATGTGTCAAAATGGTTTGTTTGGATTTCAACATTTCCATTTTCAGCTCTTGTTTACCTTGCCACATATTCACAGCTTCCTCCCACTTCAGCTGCCAAAATTTCAGTGCATATCCTGGAAATACTGCAGCCTACTAGCTCAAAACATATCTTCTTGGGTCTTCTTGACCCCTATCCAATATGCAAAAAAATCTTATTTCTTCTGGTTTCCATTAGCTTGGTTAGTGCGCAATCTTTTCTACTAGTCTTGGCTGCTTCCATATTTTTCCGCTCTCATCTCCCCTACCACCTGGGAGCAGTAATGTGGAAGGAGAAATTAATCTCTACCATGGAAGGTCTCAAAAATAACTGCAGACTTTGGAAATATAATAATTTTAAAGCTTCACCAAATGTTCATATATTTAGATTACTGTTTTTTTTAAACAAATGCAGAATGAAACTCTTTCAAGTATTCAAGTTTCTCTTAAAAAATCCTTTGTTCATGTTACTGACCCTAATCCTTGCTTTATAAAATGGGAAATTGCCCTTTGCTCACTGTGTTGCTACTTTCCTTATAATTTGTGTAGTTTTTGGACAGTCCTTATGGTCTGAAGTCTTAACTGTGAAGGATACAATATTGCTTTTGTCCATAATCTCCATGCCTGCCTATAAAACACTCCATGTAATGTTCTAGTGTAGCTTTTGTGATTGATCTATCATATTTCTTCTAATTATTTTTTTTCCTAAGTAGCTATTGAAATCTTGGGTCTTAAATCATCAAGTAGTGCTTCTTCTCCCTTCTTAAATTCCACTAAAGTAATATGTTAGCTAATTGTTTAGAATTGTCTTATTGCTTTAACTCTCAAGTGATTTTTCACACTTTTTGATTTAATTTATTTTTGTACTGTAAAAATCTAAATATTCTATCAAGGAGGGAGGAAAGGAAAAAGACTTGGGACTAGAAATGCTAGACATGAATCACCAGACGTTTATGCAAATAGTTATTAAAAAAAAAGTGCTACATAAAACCGAAGGCTTTATTCTTCGTGTAATTAATACTGAAGATGAAAGTTATTAACTACTTTTAGATTTTTAAGGAGAAATACTGATTGAACAAGCTGAATGCTAGCATAAAGAGTTGCCAAACTCAAGTATGTTACCTACTCAAATTCACTGCATTGAATCATTGTGCTGGTAGTTCCAGCAGACTAACTGAAGAAGTTTCAAGTGACCCTCAGCTATGCAATAGAAGCATGACATATCTGGTAGAGAAAGCCTGAAATGGCTTGAAATGCAATCAACATAATTTTAGATATTGATGTTAAATCTTAATTAAGGGCAAGGAAGGATGCTAATAAATTTGAGTGAATAATTGAATGGTTTGAGTTAATTCTGGTAATCTGACTTTTTGATCCATGCCATGCTGTTTGAATTTAATGGGGCTAAGATCTAGAGAGATGCAGAAGAGAAGAGGCAAGTGAGAAGGCAGAGAAGGAACTGAAGAAGCAGATGAGAGAAGTTACAATAAGCAAAAAATATTTTTGAAAGATATTAAATCATATTTACATGAATAAAGATTACAGAGGAATGTCCCTGAGCACCAGAAGTCAATTCCATATGGTTAAATAGTTAATACACTCCCTAGCACTGTTTTTGCTTGTGCCGAATAGGACTCTCCAAAACAATTTCTAAGCATAGTTAGCAAATTAGAACAGGCCAGGAACACTTACTTCCCAGCAGGTAGTGGAGATATGAGTCAATCTATGCCAGCTGGCTTTGGTGTCACACATATGTCCTGAGCAGGTCTTAATTTTCTGGTAACAGACATAACTGTACTAGGAAGATGTAGCAAGGAGGACCTAGGAGTTAATATCTTGTGTCCAAAAGTAAGTTGAGTATGGGAAGATTTCTAAAGATAAATGACTGATCTTTAAACAGAAAAATGTTATGGTTTTGGTATCTGCAAAGCGGGTCAAGAGGAAATCAATCTAGTGAGTGCCTCATAAGACACAGGTAATTTGGAAAGATTGCAAAACCGCGCAAAAAAAATTATTCAGATGGAATAAAATGTCTTCTCCTTGGATTCTGCTACCGTTAAACACTTCACAGTTCAGTTTATGGTGTGGTAATACATATTTAAAACATAATTTATTTTTTATATCATCTTAGAACCTAAAGTGTTAGGACTTGACAGGTGAAGTTGATTTCATTGTGAAGAGCTTAACCAAGATTTACAAAATACTGTGCTGATGAGTAGATAAATTAGAAAAGGGAATTATGTGTTAAAAATCTAGTGCACAACAGAAAATATAGAGGGTCTGCTTGGAGTGAAATGATTTACTCATGATGAGGAAAGAATGAGACCTCCATTCTTAACTACAAGAGATCGGACCACTGTAATTGATAGAAAGTTAATTATGATAATGCAGTTACAAAATGTGACTTCTTTGTGTGCGTGTAGACTAATTTGTTTATGGCATGTGAATTTTAATTGGGGATGATAAACTACAGTTGTTTATGGAATTTTGAAGTCTTTTGTTTTCTGTTAATGCTTAATTTAAGCACATCAATAAAATGGAGACTTGTGTTTACAATTTTGCATATTAGTTTTTGAAAGAAGCATATGTGATCAGCATACCTATACCAAACAAGATTGATACAGGAAAAAAAATGCTTTTCACATTCACTAGCATTCCAAGGCAGAAAATTACTTTATCCTGTAATACTTTAGACATTAAGGTAGAATAGTTGACATGATGAATAGTATGCATGCAAGCATTGCACGCTATACTTTGTAATTGTTGTAAACTAATCTCTAATCTCTTTTATTAAATGAAGGGGTATCAAAAACTGGGCTGCCACAGGCTTATCAGCCATCTGGTGTCTAAGGTTATTGCTAGTCTTGTGGTGGGTTGCCCCAAAAAAAAAAAAAAATGATTGGGAGGAGAATTGGAAGGGCAAAAGCAAGAAAACTTGTGGGTCAGGGTAAAGATAATTTAATAAGTGAAGCAAAGCAGCATGTGCAAGCAAAGCAAAATAAGGCATTAATTCACTATTTCCCATCTTCAGGCAGATATTTAGCCATTTCCAGGGAAGCAGGGCTTCATCATGCATATCAGTTACTTGGAAAGACAAATGCCATAACCATGAACTTTCCCTCTTCCTCCTCCTCTCCCTGAACTTTTATTGCTGGTCATGACATTGTATGGTATGGAATATCCTTTTGTCCTGTTTGTGTCTCCTCCCAACTTCTTGCACACCCACACCCCCAACCCACTTTCTGGGAGGGGCAGAGTGGGGAAAAAGAAGGCCTTGAGGCAATGCTAACACTGTTCAGCAATTTCTAAAACACTGGTGTGTTATCAACACTGTTTTAGTCACAAATTCAAACCACGGTACCATACAGGCTGCTATGAAGAAAATTAACTCCATCCTGGCCAGAACCAGTACAATTTCCACCTCTGATTTCATACAATTTATGTCATGCTCAGGTGATATGCTATCCAGTTTGTCCTCATTAACTACCACCTTCCCATTACCATCCTTTGACATATACACAGATATTATACCCTTAGTCTATGTTCCACCCTTGTAATTGTATATCACAGCCCACAATTACATATCACAGACAAGTATAGAACACTTATGGACATGGGGCTACACACATCCTTGTTCGACAGCAGTTTCATATTCCACTTTATGCAGAATAATTCCACCTTCAATTTATGTAATCTAGGTTTGTAAGGACCTTCTTTTAAGCCATCCTTATCTTTCATTTTACTATGCATAATTCTGATCATTTTGTGACTGTTTTCCTTGATCCCCTCCTTTTTTGGCAATTTCTTAAGGATTCCTTTCACTAGTACTTACTATTTGATCTCCTCTAAACTGTACACTTATCTATTTTATCCACTCTAGGACTGAAAACTGTGAGGAGAAATGAGATGTGAATGAATATCAGGTGTCTGGGTATACCAGCTGCACTGTGTCAGGACTGAGCTTGAACACAAGCTGCTTGTGCTCAAGATCAGCCCTGATACAGTGCAGCTCAGCAAGCTTACATCAGTCTTCTCTAAAAACAACAAACTGTGAAAAACAGCCTTCCTGGGGCTTCTCTTTATTGGTTCAGGAGCTGCATTGAAGCTTGGACCCTGGGTCTTGGCCCTGGCTTGAGCTACATTGCAGGTATGCCTGTTCCTGGTTTTGACTTTAATGATCCTGACCTTGCCTTGCTGACTTGTCTTCTTGGTTTGAACTTGGACCTGCTCAGTTCTTCCTGCTTGGATACTGTAGGACTGTACCTTTTGCTAGTGAGGCTAATGCCTTTTTTGCCTTGTTGTCACAAACTTGATCTTGGCTCCCAGTTTGTCCTTCCTACAGGAGCAAACCACTCTTGCCACTTCCTGAAAATGAGGACCGTGAGCCATGTTTCCAGGATGCCTTACAGCAATAAAGGCATATAGAATATCATCTCAAACTTTCTCAAACAAAAATTTTGTTAGTCTTTTCTGATATATAGATAGGGTTTTTTTCATTTTTTCCAAAAATTGTAGTATAGTTTCACACTGAAATGTGAACCCTCTGCCATGGGCAGGGACACCTTCCACTAGACCAGATTGCTCAAAGCCCCATCCAACCGGGCCTTGAACACTTCCAGGGATGGGGCATCCACAACTTCTCTGGGCAACCTGTTCCAGTGCCTCACCACCCTCCTAGTGAAGAATTTCTTCCTTATAGCTAATCTAAATCTACCCTCTTTAGTTTAAAGCCATTACTCCTTGTCCTATCAAGGGGCCTATATAATTTATGTCTATGTTATTTTGGTTCTTTTGTCCAAAGATATTATCAGGATCCTAATCCTATATATTGGAGAACAAGACTCACAGATAATCTTTGGAAGACTCCTGGAAGATTACAAACCTAGCATTTATTAGTAGGCGTTAAAAACAAAAAAATATTACCCCATGATTGTGCAATGCATACAAACCAGTTTCCAATTATTATAATTCTTTTTCTTCTTGCTGCAGAACTTGATCCTTTTTAGGGATTAGTGACCTCATCCCAATTCTAGTAGAACTGGTGGTGAAAATGTTCATTTTTGGCAGCAAGGAAAGCAACTTTTATTTGAAATAGTAATGGATTGATTTATTGATGCATAAAGGTGTGGCAATAGGATATGTCTATGTCAGGTTTTGAATTCCTGAGCCCACTTTTATCCTGCGAATATGTATGCTTGCCTGAGGGCAATGTCTTATGATGCATTACTGATAGTTCCTGTATCTAAGAAAGTATCTGACACCTCATGGAAAAACTGTTGATTAGAAGTTGTCAGTGCTGCAGGCTGGATTATCTACCTTCATTGTCTTCTGATTATGGGTTCAACCACTTGAAACATTTTTTGTTTCTTTGCTTGTTTGCTTTGAGCTTTTTGTTGTTTACTTTGTTGTCTACTCAAGAGCCAGAGAGTATTAGACTACTCACATGGTAGAGGGGCTTTACACAAGGTTAGAAATTGTCATGTATAGAAACCTGATTATCATTACAGGTAAAAGTAATGGTAGTACATAAAAGGGACTCAGAAGAGGGACTTTGACAACCTTGCAACACTTTCAAACCTCTTCTTAAGCCTGCCTTCAATTATATGAGAGTTTCTCCAGCTAAAGAAAAATCCTTCCTTTAAACTGTTTCTTGTTTGTCTACCATATTGTCCCCAAATAAGCCTTAATTAGCTTGGGTTCATTCCAGCTTACTTTAGGCATCTAACCAAAGTGGATTATTTGAGAACATATTTAACTAAAGCTCCCTTTACTCTCAGTAGAGACAGGCACCTGAATCATCCTCTCTATCAATTGTAAAGGAATTTGAGAGTAACTCCTGAATTAGAGAACTCCATTTGCTGACTGTGATAGCAGGGATTAATTTAGGCCCTAGAGTGCCAAAGGTTTAGGTGGAGGTCTGGGAGAGTACAATTATGTTTGTCTTAGCAAACAGAAAAGTACAATAGGAGCAGATCTGTAGAGTGAAACAGTTGAGTATGCCTGAATTCATTGAGAGGATTTTATTTTGGAGTCTTGGCTGGTCCCCTGCTCAGACACCCGTTAGCTGTTGGAGTAGTTCTGGAGACCAGATCTTCCAGCTTACCTTGTGCTGAACGGAATCCAGTTTGCACATTTGGAGTGAACTTCTACATTACTGACTGCTGCAGTGCAAATACAGATAGACTGAAGTTCCATTTATTGTGATTTATTACAGTTCTAGGACTGTACTTCACATTGTGTCTGTTGAAACCAAGTTCACAGCAGTTGCCTGTCTTAGGCACAAGCACAGAGAGCTAACTGGAGGACAGAGCTAATGTGTCCACGTTACATTACTCTATATAATGCTTTTGCATGACTTACTTAAATTTTACTACCACCAGGAAGAAAACTGCTTTGAACACGTCAGAGGTGCATTCTAAGGCATACTGTAAGGCACTAAAATGCAAGGCAAACTTCCAGTAAAAAAACCAAACACCCCCCCCCCAAAACCAACCAACCAAAAAAAAGCTACCAAAACCCCAACATCCTGCACAACAATTTTTTAGTGTAGATGTATCCAGAGAAGACTGTATCATGCAAACCTTAGTGCAGGAAGTAGGGATGATCAAGAGATCCACTTTGAAAGTTTAACAGTGATTCAAGTTTAAAGAGTAAGGTACATAGCTTTAAATGAGCAAGAAAGTCTGTTAGAAGGATTCTAGGGCAGCTTTTTAGAAACATACAGCAAACAGAAGAAAAGTGTCAGAAGAAAGGCTGAAACTGAAAGAGCGACCCGAGATGGAAATGAATCAGACCTTTTGTGCTTGAAGCATGTTGTAGCATGAAACATCACCAAGCTTTGAGTTTAGAATTGGGCCAATGCTTCTCCAGAACTGTAATATTTTTGATCGCATGAAGGCATACTGACAAGCCTATACTACATATACTTTATAAAGCATGGCTCAGATAAACAAAACAGAATAAATATCCTCCTTCAAATCATCTGTAGCATATCAAGTCAAGCTTATTGGGTCTTAAGTTTATTGTACAAATACAGGTCCATGTTGTCAGTACATTTCTGGAGCTGTAAAACAGGTTAATACAACTCAGTTTAAAAATACAAACTGACAGGAAAATATTTTGAGTTGGAGCCGGCAGCTTGTTGTAGCTGCTAGTAATTAGGCTTTGTTGCCTGGGCCACCTTCTTATTTGACTTTGCAAATTTTCATTTGAACACCAACTGTTACAAAGCATACGGACTGCCATAGTAATCCCATATGCCAGATGATAGCTGGCAGTTATCTGTGCAGGATTCAGACAATAATGAGATTACAGAATGTTTTAAACTGTACATGTAGTTTAATAGGCATCCCTGAAATTTTAAAGGGCAAAAGTAGTAGATTTGCTGCCTTTAATGCTTGCAGTCTTTCTTAGGCTTTTAACTTAAAAACTGGGTTTTCATACACAATTCAGGCCTTAACAGAGAATTCTTAGTACTATGGACAAATGTATATTATCACTAATTGAGCATTATTGCAACTTTCAGCTTTATTTGTTTGAATAGTGCCACTTTATTATTATATATCTCACTTTTTGTATTGTAATACCGATGCTTTTGGACAAGCTACAAATCAATTTAAGCAGCTTAAATCTAGGAAATTACAGGTCTCTGCAGTAATTTTGTGGAAAACTGTTGTAGTCAACTAGTTTTATAAATTTACTATACACTTTTCACAATGCGTGCTTTCCATGATATGCTAAGAAAAAGTTACTTGAATGGCGTATATATACGCCAACATTAAACTAAGAATAAAACATCATTTTGTCTCAAGAAGCTTCTATGCTTCTTGAAATTGAGTTTGAGGGCATCTTCTCCTAAACCCAATAGGTCTCTGTTTCATTTAAATCCAGCATTATTTTTTATTACTTCTTTGGTTAACTGAATGCACTTTAGTCCTGTTAAGAGCCTGAAATTTTTAAAATTCTTGTCCATCTAAAAGGCTCTTAACACTTTGAAGATTAACATTTGGGGTTTTTTTTCAGAGAACACTGGCTTTTAAAACTAAACAGATCTCTTACAATTTAAGAAGGAAGATCAAGAGGACTCCATGGAGTGGTAACCGTTTCATTTTCTTCAAGCACAAACATCAGTGCCAGTCTCTCATCCAGCATATACAGAGCAGCAATAAGTTGCCTGGTGAAGCATGTTGGCCACAAAGAAAAAATGATTTTTGAGAAAGTGAACCCAGATGTTCATCATGTCCATGGCCAGAGAAGATCAACTGTATGATTACCTTTATGTCAGATATTTCCATGTTAACTCCAGAAGCGGTGGTTTCTTTTTTAAACACAATGCAGTGCCATGCAGACTTGTTAGCTTGGCTCTTAGAAAAAAATCCAGCAGCAATAACCCAAAATCTTAGCTGTAGTTATGAATATTTTGGCCTCAGCTAATTTTCAGTTTAGCACTCAGCTCATAGCACAATAAATTCACATCTGCCTGCACAGATTAAGCATTCTATTTTGTCAGACATGGTGATGCAAGGGACAAACACCAGTTATTAATAACATTTTAATGTTATGCTAATACAATCTTGTTAGTAGCAATAAGCATTTTCGATCTCCCTAAGATTTGTGATACTTCACAAATAAGAAGATATTTGCTTATATTTTGAGTAAATGAGGGTATTATTTGAGTAATTATTCTAATTAAAGTAAATCCCTGAGTATTCCACTTTTTCCATTCAAGGACAAGCTTGTAAACCAAAATCATAGACATAATCACAAAATGTCCATCAAACCAGCACATTTATATTCTGTCTTCCTTTGCATTCTTCTCTTTTATTCTGTATTTTAGGAAATGTATATAAACAAAAGTTGTAAGTACCCTGAAAATTACAGATTGTAAAGCAAGGAACTAATTGGTCAAAACCCAAAGTACATTTCAAAGAACAGGATGTTTCCAACTTGCCCAAGATACTAGGGAGAGGTGGTTTTATTTTTCTGAGTTTTTTTTCTTTTTCTTTCTTTTTTCTGAGTTTTCTTTAGCTCAGAAAGCCAAACTGGATAAGATATTTGTCTTTTACACCAAGGTAACTTTAATTTACAAAAAAACCCAAATACAAACAAACCAAACAATAAACACCAACCAAAGCAAACCAAAACTATTTACTAGCAAAAAGGAATTTGCTAATGAGTTTTTGAAGTCATAAAATAAGCTGTTAACTAAGTTTTCTTCCATCTTCATCCTTTTTTGGGAAAACATCCAAAACCTTCCATTCAAATTTGAAAATAAAGGATCTCTGTAAAGAAATCCTTGCTGAAACTCCTTTCACCAGAATGCTAGAGAATGCTTTAAAACCTATGCTAGAGAAACTGTTTCTGATTACTATGGGCTTTATGTTTTCTCTTCATATGATAGGTCTTATTGTTCAGAAATATTGACAATGATAATGTTCTTCTGAGACATGCCTTCTTAAATATTGTATTTAAATAGAAAGTCTGTACTGTATGACTTCATAACTTCAGTGATATGTAACTACTAACATTGCTCACAGGATTCGCTAATCATCAGCTGAAGTAATTTGATCATCTGTGTTGTTATTGATGGTAGTGTAAGCTAGGATTCATTACTAGTGCTGGGAATTAGATATGTTTGGTCTTTCCAACTGTAGATCAGTCTGGTAGATACATCAGTTAAAACTCTACAGAAAGAAATACTAAAATAAGATTGTTCATTAGATAGTCATATCTAATTTTTCTTTTTATATAAGGATTTCTTTTCTTTTTTTTTTTTTTTTCCCCCCTTCCTCTTGCCATTTTTGAAATTTTGGTAACGCTTTAGATCTGGAACCGGAATAACACACAGATAAAATTATGGAAAGATGTCCCTGCATTGGCTTAAGAAAGAAAATAATTATACATTGTCTTAACATGTATTGTATTTCAACTGTATTTTTCAATAACAATGTTCAGTGTCTAATTAACTGAACATCTTTTTAATACAGAATTGCTCTTCCAGAGTCCAAAACTAAAGCAGAAGCACTGAAACAAATTAACAACTGAACAATTTCATAAGTCCTTTCCCTACCCTGTCTCTTTCCCTTTGATTGATTATTCTCCTTGGACCTCATTTCTTGGTAAACTATGAGGTAGCCATCATCTTCAGAGGTCATTAACATCATCTAAACTAGGAAAGCAGTGAAGAATTTTTTCTGTTCTCCACTGTCCAATAAAAATGAGCTCAGACAATTCTCAGACCCCAAAGTACACCAATGTAACAGGCAATGAGCAGGTTTTTAGAAGTAAAAGGCACTTGAAATCATAAGCTACTGCATAAACATTGCTTAAGCCATACATGACTTTTTTAATTCTAACCCTGATTTTAAAATTCTCAAGTTAATAAGAAACTTGAAATAGAAATTCAAAGGAGAAATCCATTCATATATTCCTTTAATGATGCAAAGAGAATGTTCCTGGTTTGTTGACAGATGTTTACAACTTGCCAGTTATGTTTTAGTATTGATCAATCCAACTTTGAACTGAGTTTTGGAAAGTTTAACTCAGAATGAAATTTATCCTCTCATTATAATCACATTAAGCATTTTTTTTTTAATTTTAACATATAGATCTGTCTCCTGTAGAACAATAAAACAGTATAAATAACTGATTAGACTGTATACTAAAAGGAAAATGTGAATGGAAAACAACAGGGGACATTAGCAGAGATTGCTGGTATTTTAAAACACAAACATTGTTCGAAAAGGATGGCCACCTAAGCCAAACATGTGACTTGCCTGAATTTCACGACTAACCATTGTGACCTTGCAAATTCTAAAATTATAAACTTACAAATAAGTGCATATTTTTTGCTCTTATAACTTTACAGTCATCTCAGAACAAGGACTGTTCTTTAACAGAGATTTACACACTGAGATGGAGTTGTGAACAGTGAGAAAAGTAGGGAAGGTGGGATGCATTCCCAGAGACCATGGCCAGGAACAGAGTTCCCTCCCTCCATTCAAGCTGTGCAATGGCAAAAACCACAGCACTATGAAGGAACTCTGCCGGCAGTGAAAGGAGGGAGAGCATGCCTCTGGCTTGACATATCTGAGGAGCGCAGATAGGAGTAATCAAATCCTGTGTAACACTGCATCTTAATCTTCAGTTTCTGTGGAGCTGGAAAACAACAGCATACTCTCAAACTGACTGCTTTTGCGTTTAACTCAAAGAACATCTGAGAACTTGAGGTGATCAAGTACCTGGGAACATATGTATTATTACTTATTAATTCAAATTCATCATAAAGCCAAAAAGTGCTAGGAAATAAGAAAACTGATATTTGTGTTCAGAACTACTTTGAAAAATATTTTACTTTACGAAATTGTGCTTCAGCTGATGGAATCCTTAGCTTTTCACTATAGCATTGAACAGATTCTTCAGCATGCCAGAGAGGAAACCAAAATTCCAGTGTGGCAGTGTGCTCCCCGCCCCCGCGTAAGCATTTTCCACCAGTGGGGGTCGTTGTGGCTGCATCCAGCTTATGCTGGACTTCAGGAATGGATGGCAACACAGTAGCCAAGGGATGCCTGGAGCAGTGAGTCAAATGACTTGCTGATATGCAAATATGACTGTAAGTCAATCATCTTACTCTATAAACAGTGGGCAGCCCAGGACCCGTTGAGCTCTCCTGCACGGCAGCGCGCTGCACAGCAGGATCTCCCCTTGAGTAGGGACGCCTCTCAGGGTTACTCTTTGAGGTTGTGAGATTCTTTGCCACAACAGATCCTTGGTAAGTGACTAATAGCATGCTAAACTTTGAAATCTTAGCTAAGTGATATAAAGGATTGATTGCGCATATATAATCCTTTAGACGTAAATCGTTGACCAGGTCTGGGACTAGGATTGGATCCAGCTGCACCTAGACTCCTCTCTGAGGAGGAGTTTAGAAAGCAAGGGGGTCCTTTCTGAACCTCATGACTCAACGGGAGGGTCTCGCTGACAGTTTTGTATGACCTTGTCCTCTATGCAGTAAATAATCAAGTGTACCTTGCCATCGAATCTTGTTAAATCACTGTCGCATTTACCATTGAACTTCGTTAACTCACACTTTAACTCACTGTTTTCTATCAAATGTATTGTTGCTTCTCTCTCTTACAAGTGAAGTGCAATCTCACTCCATCCACAACATCCAGATTATAATTCCTTCAGTAAAATAAGAACAGCTAAGTAATTTCCACCTGAACTTTATCCATTTTAGTGGCTGATCCCTTCAAGTAATGTAGAGTGATTATATATATTTTGTTATTGACTGTTTGCCAATAATGTATACAGCAGCCAAACTTGATCAGTTCAGTGTTCTAGTCTGTATTCTTACCAGAAGTAGCTAAACAAGAAGATTTTAATGTGAAATGGATTCAAATAGATTGAAGTGGTTAATTTATCAAGGGATAATTTATCAATCAAAGGATTAATTTATCAAAGACACATAATTAACTGGCAGTCAGTGACCTGTACACTGCAGATCAATATCAGCAGTACAACAAATAAACCACAGTACTAGACACTTAGAAAATGTTAATTTATACGACAAGTAAATTCTAAACACCCTTCTATAACTAATCCCCAGAAGTGCCCATCCTGCTCCCCCTCTGAGTTACATGCACACCTCTCTCAAAGGCCGAGTGAGTCACACACACAGATGTGTGCACACACACAGATACACACACACACACACGTCTGCTCTGCCTGATCTCAGAAGGAGTTTGTGGCCACCGTGGGGACCATGCTCTGTCTCCCTTCTGGTACAAATCTTCATGCTTCTTCTGTACTTCTCAAGCTTGTGCTTTCTTAGTTTTAAAAATCCCTTTGTAATTCCCTGGTTACTCTCTAATCCAGTTGATGGGCGTCATCCTCTTTAACACGATCATTTTTGGTCAAATGACTCCTTAGACAGTTTTGGGTGTCCCAGCCCCACACACTGGCTACACTGATATTCCCATCTTAAAAGCTGACCTTTCACCAAAGATGGGCCATGCAAGTATCCCCACAATAATCTACATGCACAAGGAAGTATGTACTAATATGAAATGAAAAATACAATGACTTTTTTTTAATTTTCAGGGCTCAACTTTGCTCCCTAAATCATACATATTTTCTCCATAATTATTTACTCTGAAGCCATTATAGGCAAGATCTCTGCTGGAACTGATCTTGTCACTACAGAGATCTCAACAGCCAGCAGTCTCCTTCTGCTTCCAGGTTTTTCAAGGTACCTGGAATATGTGCAAGACTACCCTTTCTCCTGGTTTCGGCTGGGATAGAGGTAATTTCCTTCCTAGTAGCTGGTACAGTGCTGTGTTTTGGATTTAGCATGAGAATAATGTTGATAACACATCGATGGTTTAGTTGTTGCTAGGTAGTGCTTACACTAGTCAAGGACTTGTCAGCTTCCCATGCTCTACCGACTGAGAAGGCTGGAGGTGCACAAGAAGCTGGGAGGGGGCACAGCCAGGACAGCTGACCCAAACTGGCCAAAGATACATTCCATACCATGTGACGTCATGCTCAGTACATAAACTGGGGGAAAGCTGGCCAGGGGGGCCACTGCTCGGGGACTGGCTGGGCATCAGTTGGCGGGTGGTGAGCAATTGCACTGTGCATCACTTGCTTTGTAGAGTCTTTTATCATTATTATTATTAATAATAATAATAATTTCAATTATTAAACTTTTATCTCAACCCACGAGTTTTCTCACTTTCGCTCTTCCGAATTCCCTCCCCCATTCCACTCGGGGGGGAGAGGCGGGGAGTGAGGGCGTGGCTGTGG
>NW_008794211.1:1826208-1845895 GCF_000699145.1 Aptenodytes forsteri | reverse complement strand
GCTGCTCGGGGACTGGCTGGGCATTGGTTGGCGGGTGGTGAGCAATTGCATTGTGCATCACTTGCTTTGTATATTCTTATTCTTATTCTTATTCTTATTATTTTATTTTATTTCAATTATTAAACTGTTTTTATCCCAACTCATGAGTTTTTCTCACTTCTACTCTTCCAATTCTCTCCCCCATCCCACCAGGGACGGGGGGGGAGAGTGAGCGAGCGGCTCTGTGGTGCTCAGTTGCCAGCTGAGGTTAAACCATGACACCCTTGATCTTCCATTTGCTCCTGTCATTTCATTCTCTGTAGTAAGGTTTCAGACCATTTTAGAGGATAGTTGCTAATGGATCTTAAGTTATTCGGCATTGTGGGTGTTTTTGAACCTTTATAGCATGATGAAAAGAAAAATCTCTGGGTTTACCAGTGGAATTATTTTATTAACAAAATAGACATAAGAGATGACTGGAAGTATGGGGCAGGCAACCTTTAATTTCTGTTTGATTACATTTTTTAGATTAAAACTAGAAAACCAGAAAGCATCTAGCAGATAAAGACAAATATTGGCAAGCTGAGTGGTATATTTGCTGTCATCATTTTATATGAATGGTATGTTCTGAGAAAATACATACTTCAGTATGTACGCAAAACTACTGAAAATAATACTTATGTATTCTACTGACTTCTGCTTGACCGAATCATATTTTCATGATTACAGCCTAAGCCTGCACAGGGGAAAAAATATGAGAGTAGTCAATTTCATTACCCTATCTCAAAAGTCGCAGCTCTAGTCAGAAATCCAACAGCATGTTACAAAGTGGGCTCAGAGAAAGAAGTTAATTCTGCATCCTAGAGTAGATATCCAAACCATTGCTGCTGAGAACAACACTGAGCTCAAAATAAGTTATGACCAAGACATTGGAAAGCCAAAATAAACGAAACCAAACCAAACCGAGCAACAAAACACAACCTTTTCTATAAAGTTAGTGCTTTACAGTAGTTCCTTTTTTATATATAGTTACATGAAAAGCAACTTTTTTTTTTAATTTTATCATAGGATATCAGTTGTCAAGACACAAATACATTTTTTTTAATAATTTTTAGAAAATTTACTAATCCTAGAGCGTACCACTATTTCAAGACAAAAGCTGTCTAATCACAAAATCATTTGTGAAAATTAAGTGTAAATAAATCTTAAACATAAACCTTAAGTTTAAATAAGCATTTTTACATACAGGAATTTGTACTGGTTTTGGCTGGGAAAGAGTTAATTTTCTTCATAGTAGCTGATATGGGGCTATGTTTTGGATTGGTGATCCTAGAGCGTACCACTATTTCAAGACAAAAGCTGTCTAATCACAAAATCATTTGTGAAAATTAAGTGTAAATAAATCTTAAACATAAACCTTAAGTTTAAATAAGCATTTTTACATACAGGAATTTGTACTGGTTTTGGCTGGGAAAGAGTTAATTTTCTTCATAGTAGCTGATATGGGGCTATGTTTTGGATTGGTGATCAAAACAGTGTTGATTACACAGGGATGTTTTTGTTACTGCTGAGCAGTGCTTACACAGAGTCAAGGCCTTCTCTGCTTCTCACCCCACCCCACCAGTGAGTAGGCTGGGGGTGCACAAGAAGTTGGGAGGGGACACAGCGGGGACAGCTGACCCCGACTACCAAAGGGAATATTCCATACCGTATGATGTCATGCTCAGCAATAAAAGCTGGGGGAAGAAGAAGAAAGGGAGGGACGTTCACAGTTACAGTGTTTGTCTTCCCAAGTAACCAAGTGATGAAGCCCTGCTTTCCTGGAGATGGCTGAACACCTGCCTGCTGATGGGAAGCAGTGAATAAATTCCTTGTTTTGCTTTGTTTTTGCATACAGCTTTCTCCTTACCTATTAAACTGTCTTTGTCTCAACCCACGAGTTTTCTCACTTCTACCCTTCTGATTCTCTCCCCCTTCCTGCTGCGGGGGCAGTGAGCAAACAGCTGTGTGGGGCTTAGGGGCTTAGCTGCTGGCTGAGGTTAGTTTCAACATAGTTGAAATATGATCTAAGCTTTTAAAAAATATAGAAGAAATTAAAATAATATATTTTTCATTTTCTGTGAAAAGTATTTTCTTCTGAATCAGCTAGCTTCATATTTACAAAAAAAGAAAAAGAAAGAGAAAAAAAAGAAGCCTGATACAGTCATACAAATATTGGAAATATTTAAACAAGTTTTTATCTGAAGATTTAACATATAACGATAGTATGTCTGTAATATTTTTCCAAGGAGCAGCTGAAGTGAAAGAATTCAATAACATCCCTTTGAACAGTCTGTTATACTTCTCAATGTTCCTATAGTAATTTTGATAATTATTTTCTTCTTGTTGTAGCTCCTTTTTATGGGCTGCAACTCATGGTCTGGTTAGAAAATAAAAATCAGGCAACTTCATTAGAATTTAAAAATTTTTTCTTCATTTAGAAAAGCTATTAAATTATATTTATTAGCTGTCATAGAAGTGTGGACTAAGTATATGAAACACTGTTTTCAAAGACACATTGTGTTATATTTTATATAATTAGGGACTCCTGGTGAACTATTGTTTAATTTTGCTAAAACTAAGAGGAAGCTGGTACTTTCATTTTAGTTACATTTAGCTGTGTGTGTGCATGAGTTTTTGAAAGAGGGACGTTATATATATGCATCTATTTATCTGCAATTTTATTTATTACAGAATAATTTATTAAAGCTTAAGGTGTTTTGAACTTTGAGAGCATAATTAAAATCCCAGTTTTGAGGAACCCATAGCTGAAGATTTTCATGCTTTAACAATATTCCCACCAATAGTCAAATGCTCTTCTGCTCTCCCACTGCCATTGAAGGACAAGGACAGCATTTATGTTGTCGGAGTAACTTAGGTCAGAATTCATGCCTGATGCCAAACTTACTGATTCTGTGATTCATCCACATGTTTAGTGCTCCCAATGTATTACTCATCTCTCCTCACATTAGATGGCTGTTATTTAGACTTCTGCTCCTCTACTTCTAATCTTGTCTTCTAGTGTACTTTTCTAATTAATGGAGAAGGCTTCTCCAGACAGTAAATCATACAAACCTTTTTCAGAAGTGTGCTTTATAATGAGTTGATTTACCCTTTGAGAGAGGCTTTTGTCTCCCATTACTATAAAAGTAACCTAGAGTGGCTAGTTTAAAACACTGACTTTTATGACTGAAGTTACGTGAGATGAATCCTTCTTTCCCACACACATAGGCACAATTCAAGGGGATTTGTGGGACATATGCGATACATGTGAACAGTGCATGTGAGAGTATGGAAACTGATGCCTGTTTCAATGACCCTGAGATAGAATTATACAATACAAACCAATTTTTCAGTAAACATTGGGGGCAGAGGTAGTCATCATCCACCTAGCTTTAGGTGGATGATGAACAGTTTTGTAATGCTTTCTCTGTATATAATTCATGAGCACACAATTATTTATTACCTAGCAGATATGGTAAACGATTGGGAGCAGCCAGACTAACAGGCTAAGAATTAATATACTCACATGATAATCTCTGCTGTCCAGTGGTTGTCCATCATCAGGTAAAGAAGTGTTAGCCGTAATTGCTCCTCCACAATCACACAACTGTTCTTCATAAAATTGGGCCTTGGGTCACAGACAGATGAGCCTTATAAAACTGAGCCATAGGTTAAAGCTTCATGGATGGTCAGGTTTGCATCTTTGAAAGGCCATTAGCTGACCTTGTAGGGTTTTCACTACAGAACAACAGAAAGGAGTCTCCTCATACCCACCAGGTATGACTTTTTCACCTGTTGTTTGCAGAGGATGTTATTTACTTTGATATCTCTCTGCCTGAATTTGCACTACCTGGAGAATGACATGATTAGGAACACATCTCTACCTTCACTAGTCAATGGGGGTCACTGGAAGACCATCTCAGGCTTGATGTGTCTGGGCTCTACATGGTAGTGCAAATACTTGGTTTTCTTCTCCTGGTTGTTCTGCTCAGCTATTCCTCCATTGACAGCAGGTAGCACCACTCTTCAGCAAGTTCAGCGTATGTCTTAGAGGCTAAGTAGAAATACAGTAATAGCCACAGTTAGTTCTAACTGTACAGAATAAAGCAGATTTTGTGGGGAACCTTATGTATTCACTGACCACTTAAAATCATAATACTAAGATACATCTATTTGCAACAAAAAATGGAACAAGTAAAATCCCTATCAAATATTAAGTTATCTGGAAAAATGGAGTACATCCCCCCCATATTTCTGTATAACTGTAAGTTAAAGAGAAACAATTAAAAACATTCCTGAAACATTTAACAGTGATTGAGAATTTTCAGTTGTATCACACAGAAGGCAGCCTCTCTTAAAACATTTCAGCTCTTCCTGAAATCACTGAAGCTTCTACATGAGGAATATTTACGAGCTTAAGTTAGTGTAAATCTATAACTTTTATGCATAAGCAGCTATGTATTCAGCTGTACTCAGCACTGGTGTGGCCTCATCTTGAATACTGTGTGCAGTTCTGGGCCCCACAATTTAAGAAGGACATTAAGGTACTTGCATGCATCCAGAGGAGGGCAACAAAGCTGATTAAAGGGCTGGAAGGAATGTCCTATGAGGAGCAGCTAAGGACTTTTGGCTTGTCTAGTTTGGAGAAAAGAAAGCTGGGGGGTGACCTCATTGCTCTCTGCAGCTTCCTGATGAGGGGAAGTGGAGAGGGAGATGCTGGTCTCTTCTCCCTGGTATCCAGTGACAGGATGCGTGGGAATGGTTCAAAGCTGCACCAGGGGAGGTTCAGACTGGATATTAGGAATAATTTCTTTACCGAGAGGGTAGTCAAACACTGGAACAGCTTCCCAGAGAGGTGATTGATGCCCCAAGCTTGTCATTGTTTAAGAGGCATTTGGACAATGCCCTTAATAATTTGCTTTAACTTTTGGTCAGCCCTGAAGTGGCCAGACAGTTGGACTAGACAATCATTGTAGGTCCCTTCCAACTGAACTATTCTATTCTATTCATATTTGTATGTCTGTATATTCCATCTGTCTACCTAGAATAAGTATATGCTAAGTTTTTGTTTAAGAAGTGGATTGAAAAAAAAAATAATAATAATCCTGGTGTGTGGAATCAGTAATGTGTGAAAGAAGATCTTGTAAATAAATGTAATTTTACAAAATTAGTTAAATGAGAATGTCTATCAGTAATGCTTCCGCCAGTAAAGGACTCTAGTAGCACTTCTTTGATATTGAAAACAATGGTGAAGGCTGCTGGCATAAATGAGTTTCAAAGGGTATAAATAGAGGCAAAATTAATCCTGGTGTGTGGAATCAGTAATGTGTGAAAGAAGATCTTGTAAATAAATGTAATTTTACAAAATTAGTTAAATGAGAATGTCTATCAGTAATGCTTCCGCCAGTAAAGGACTCTAGTAGCACTTCTTTGATATTGAAAACAATGGTGAAGGCTGCTGGCATAAATGAGTTTCAAAGGGTATAAATAGAGGCAAAATTTCATTCTAGTCTGAAAGCTGAAATAGTTCTGAGAGACAATTTAAGAATTGTATTCATAAAAAACATCTGGTTCTGATTCTACTCTGATCCTTGTAGGTTTTACAAGCACGCTTTGCTGCCTTTACATAGTTTCCAAGGTATATACTCACATAAATGAAAAGACAGCCAAACCCTTCCTTTGAATTTAAAGTCTTTTCACTCCTAGCTATTTGATTTTCCTACATCTCCCTCTTTCCTCAGGCCTTTTTCTTGTACTTTGAATTTTCTTCCTGATCGTGAGACTAAATTGAAATTAAACTAGTCCTAATTTGTCAGTTACATTCATTTCAATCAGAATTAAATTATAATCAAAATTTGTTGCCAAATATTAAATCTTGTGTTATCTTACCAGACTTACCATCTTGTTTTAAATTAACTCTGTTATTACCTTATTAATCAAAACGTTTCAAACAAACAAATACGGTGAATGTATATTTCAGGGTAATTCAGCAAGTTCTACATTTTAACATATCTACCATGTACTTATGTATATACATACTTGTGTACATACTTTTACATACTTGTACTTAATATATGTATACATCTTGAGCCTGAGTTTGAGCCTGAGTTTTTCCTGTTTTCTGAAGCATAAAGTCCATCCTATCCATATCAAAAGAAGCTGAAGTAAAATATGAAAAAGTTAAGGTAACATATGTGACAGAATTCCCAACCAGATTATCTGGAAATGTATTTTGACCACTTTATTTACAGAAATAGCTTTATCAAGTCTCCTGTGAGTAAAGCTAGTCAAATTGAAATCTGTATTGTTTTGAAGGTTTCAATAGTTGACTAAAGCTGTTTATTACAAAAGAAATTCATACAAGAACCAATCTTTCATAAAGACAACACACCAAGCTGTCTTTGTATTCTTTACATTTGAAATTTTACCAACAGTAAATAAGTGGGAAAATGTGACTCTTCAGTGACAGGTAACTGCAGTAATGCATGGATATCAGAGACAAAGCTAAACTGTTTAGTTTGGGCTTCACTAATGAAACTGCAGCAGTGCAACGTTCAAGGCAGGCAATTTTACAGGAGGCAAAGCAAATCACATACATAGTCATACCTGCATTAAGTAAATTCTGACACTGTTCAAACCACAGCAATGACAAGAGAATCTTCTGTTTATTGATGAAAAATAAAACTTTTGGAATATCAGTGTATAATACTGATTAAATTTTCTACTTGATATGTTTTAAAGCAATATCTAGACTCTAAAATAATGGAAAATCCCAGGAAAAAAAAAGGCAAGTTTGTCACCAGTACTGTTTCATCCAATGGGAATAAACAATATGCAGATTCCTTGAAAAGACTTCTTATTTAACTTTTCTCCCAGTGCCAGATACTTACATTGTGGAATCCCCATGAGTAAAAACTAAACACAAACCTCATTGACAAATGACTACATTTCAAACTCTTTCTTACAATTACTGCTTTTCTAGGCTTGTTTATACATGTCAAATATGTATCTGCAATAGGTAGAAAAATAGAAAAAGATAAGCTTTCTGAAAGGGAAAGTCTAGCCTCTAAATATTCATTCAGCATTTACCATTTGATAAGCGTTACAGAAAAAGCAAAAAAAAAAGTATATGTAAGAAATCTTTTTATTTTTCATACTCTTCCATGAATTCCCTCTTGTCATATCCAGAGAGAAACCTGTCTGACACCCTCCCAGGAACTGGGAGGAAGAAAAAGAAAATAATTTCTTTGTATTTTTTATGGAATATTTACTTTATTTTACATTTTTACTGCATGCTTTAGCTAGGCAAACACAAAGTACATCTGTATAAGTACATGGGAAACCAAGTGCTATAAAAGTCCTTCATGTTTGATGATTTACAGTCTAAACTGAAGAGGTAAACAAGAAGAAAAATATGAAAAATATATAGTAAGTGTCCAAATGTATATACGTTGTGTATTTAATTTGCCCAGTTCCACCCCATTTTATAGCTTTGGTCTTCCTAATTTTATTCTACTTAATCTGTAATTACTGTTTAATTACTTGCCACAGTGCAAACTTTATCCTCTTCATGCCTACAATACTCTACCAAAGCTTACCAAATCTAGGTCTATTATTTCTAATAAACAGAGATCCCCAGGTCGCAGGGTGCACTGGGCTGGGCTTCAGCAGTCAGACAGGAGGAAGCCTGGACCTGATGTTCCTGGGATTCAACACCTCTTGTAACACCCTTCACAGGAGCTGCCTAAGCAACAGATAAGGAGGTCTAGGAAATGCAAACACGTGAGCTCAGCAATGAGCTCATTGGTGGAAGGGAAATATCAAACACAGATATTTTTCTAAAATGGTGCCTTGTTCTAAGAATTGAACACTTAATACCTGACAGTAATTCGTTTTCTCTTTCATCCATGATGTAGCAACTTTTGACACCTTCTGTTGAAATTCTTAACATTTCTTGAAACTGTTCCCATTTCATGGATACTTGAAAATGGTGCTGTACTGCAGAGAAGGCATGGGGGATGTTTAGGGGTGTGTGCATGATTTTTTTTAATGTAATGCTCCAGGACAATGTCCTGCAATAGAATAGAAATTTATATACAGTTTCAGCTGCAAAAGTAGTTAATTTATTTAAGTTAAACAAATTACAGACCATTCTTACAAGAAAAACTAACTCTGTATCCCAGATGACTGTCCTAATTACAGTACATCCCTCTTCTTAGCCTTGATAGCTAATGATTCCTTGCAAAATACAGAACAACTTTAACAGTAGTTTAACTCTGAAACTAGAGACAAGAATTGCATCAAATGGGGGAGGACAAGTGGGCTAATGAAACAAATTGCTTTGCCTTTCTCCTGTCATTGAGACAGATAGATACATTCTGAACAGAAGTTATGATTTTTATTATTTTCCAACAGAAATATTCTGTCTTGAATATCTCTATATATTTGTGTTCAAAAGAGAACTGCCCTGGATATTTAACAATTCCAGGAATCAGTCAGAGCAATTGCTGGACTATACAGTGATTTGTACTTCTTATCACTTATTCTCTGTAGAATAACATGGTTTCCTGAACAACAAAAATAATTTCAAAGTTTCAGGTTGTATACCAATGATGAAACTTGAAAATACACTATCACTGATTCCCATGGAGAAGGCTGTGGGGTTTTTTTTGTACCCAGTAAATAAAGGGAATCAAAACAACTGGATGTAAGGCTGACTACTAAGGCTGAATTGTTATACCTTAAGTAAAAGGCTCCTTTTTTTCCTGAGACTCAATATTGTATTTGAAAAATCATGATCTTTTTCATCTCATAGCCAAAAACATGTTACTCAACAGTTAGGATATGTTTATGTTTACTTGACTTTATACACTCCAGTGGTGCAGGATGGATTGCTGTCTATTTCCTAATTTTCAAAGAAACTAGTTTTGATTTTACCTCAGTAGCAAAACTCAGCCTCTGTTCTCTTTGAGTTCCATAACCCATTCAGGTACTTTATATGATGGAACGATACGCCTCTAGAAATCTTCAGGCCTAAGAGTGTGAATATTACATAGCTATCATGTTGATAATATTCCTTGAATGAAACACAAACACTGATATTCTGGGTCCATTTTACAATCACCGTATCAATGACAAAAAATATTTACCTAGTCATAAATGTTAAACATAGAACGCGTAAACAAGACCACTTATTCTCTACTTAGTCCAGTATCCTATGTGATTTTTTTTCTTAGGTAAAGCTGAATGCCAAAGTAAACTTAAATGGCTGTAAAGATTCCTAACCAGTGGTTTAATGTTTTCCAACATGCTGAGCTACCATCAGATTCTGTCTACTCCTATTTAATGAGTACTCAGCATGTATGAAAATAAGATTACTTCCTTAGGTGTCTGAATAAAGATATGAGCTGAATTCTGACACTTTCTAAAAAAGAAATGTTAACTGTTTTGTTTAGCCAAACATTTTAATGAAGAGAATTGCCTTTCTCAGGAAAATTTTAGAAAGACAATCCTAAAAAGTTTATTGATTGGTATGGAGTAAAACACTTTGGTCATTATTCAACTGATGTGTTTTGCATGCAGAGAAGTAGAATGAGAGGCATAGAGCCAATCAAGGCAAAATTTAGCTAGGAGAAATGCACCTCAGGTACATATTTTAGAAACGGATTGGTTTTGTGGTGTTGGTGTAAAGGACAACAAGAGTTTCAATATTAGGGAAATTCTTATTCATTTAATATTGTCAAAAATGCAGATTCTGGTTTTGCTGCATAATGGGAATAAATGTAAACAAATTGGAATAAGCTTACTTGTAATTCACTTTTATATACAATATTATGAAAAAACACAGCAAGCTAGAAGCAATAATACTCTAAATGCGTATTTCAGAGTAAGCAAACAGAAACTAAACAAAGTTCACTCATTTTGATTTTAATGTCCATTAGTACTTAAGAAATTTTTTTATGATAGCCCTAAACAACTGTTTGCTGACAGCTGATGGCCTGACTTTAAATTGAACTTAGGCAATTAACATAATTTCCATCATCTATTGCGTATGTTCACAGAGAAAAACTGAGCCACTATAAAGTAAGAATGACTTTACTTATTCAAAATGCAACAATACTTAATTATTTTTTAGTGTAGCAGCTACAGTTGTGTCAGATAAGACTGACGTTATTTGAGGATATTGTTGACTTACTGAAGATGGATGAAAACAAGAACTGTCAGCACCATGACGATTAGAATCAGGCAGAGAGAAGTATTTTGGAGAGATTTGACAAATTATACATGTACAGAGAGCAAGAAAGATTTGGCAACTTTTAACCTTTTTATCTCCATTGTGTACAGTCTAGCCTTGCTTCCTTCCTCTTATTTTATTCCCTACACTGACTTTTCTTCTGTCTTGTACCCTTTAAGTATCTTCTTTTTTATATATATTTTCTTCTCCTGCATCTTCTGTCAGACTTGCATCCTTGAATTTCTTTCCTCTGGTCAAGTGTAAGCACACACCTGATTACACTGCAATGATGGATTTTAATTACCTTCCCTTCTCTCCTGCAAGCCATGGTCCAAAGGTGACTGTTACTGATGTGAGAGGTCTTACTTGGGGAGGGCTGCCTTGGAAAAGAGAGACACTTTCCTTTGTTAGATGCTTACTGTTCATGCTGTGAATTCCCTGGGCTCATTTGGTTTTCAGAAATGAAGTTTATCTCAACACAATGGAGAAATTTCTGTTACCAAAACTTGGTTGAATTTCACACCGTAAGTTCCAAAAATAAAATTTGTTTTTTTTCTGTTGGAAACTAAGTAAAAAATAAACCCTGGAAATTGAAATACAACAAAAGTAAATAAAATACTTTTCCAGTAACCTAGGTAAGTAAACCTCTCACAGGTTTTCTCTCTTGAGAATTCATTTGAGACTTCTGAGGAAAGTTTCTTACCAGAATAGCATCTTGGTGCTTTGCTGGTATCTTTGATGTGCAAGCCATTCATTTAGAGATAAAACAACAGAAGATTGAACTTATAAATGAACAATTAGCAAGCTAAATGTGTGGGACTTTTACTTCTTATGTAGGATGGGATGGGGACATCCATATTTCACCAGACAAAAGTGGCTGATGAGCAGTTCATTAAATCTTTAGAACCACCATTTAGGATTAGATTAGTCACATACCTAATCTGGTAAATAGTTTACCGTGTAACAGGCTCAGAAGACTCAGGAGAAAATATTTACCAAAAAAGATGCAATTATGAAGGAACATGCCTGCAAGGAAAGCTTCCTGATTCTGTTAACTAAAGGTTAGTTTATACCTTGAAGCTTTAAGAATTAATATCCATTACAAAGAAGGATGGTTTTTTTTGGTCTTCACTTTTAAAACTCTTGAATCAAAATATCACATAGGATCATTTTCCTTCTCCCTGTTATGAATGACTCTGATGTTCTTAATGGATAAAATTTTAGAGGGCTTTCCATAATTTTCTTTATAGAATCATAGAATCATAAAATCATTTAGGTTGGAAAAAACCTTTAAGATCGAGTCCAACCGTTACCCAAGCACTGCCAAGTCCATCACTAAACCATGTCCCTAAGCACCACATCTACACATCTTTTAAACACCGCCAGGGATGGTGACTCAACCACTTCCCTGGGCAGCCTGCTCCAGTGCCTGACAACCCTTTCGGTGAAGAAATTTTTCCTAATAGCTAAACTAAATCTCCCCTGGCACAACTTGAGGCCATTTCCTCTTGTCCTGTTGCTTGTTACTTGGGAGAAGAGACTGACACCCACCTTGCTACAACCTCCTTTCAGGTAGTTATAAGCAGAGACTTCAGCTAGAGAGAAAGTATTTGGTATGGAGAAGTTTTATTCCACTAAATCTGCCTGCAGAGTTATTGGACCATTAACAAAACTGTAGAAATATTATTCTGCTATGGTATTTTTTATCCTTTTCTTTGTAATAAATACTATGAAAGACCTGTGATAGTAACATTAGAACAAAAGGTTTTTCTGTCTTTTTATGTTTATTGTATTCATTGGTATTTTCTGAAGATATAAAAATCATTACTGCTTTTTACTAATTAAAATTTTAGCTTTCACTTACTGCATATATAAACAATGTTTGTTTAATTTAAAATGTTTATAAAAATACATACTTTAAGAAGTTAGATCAGTTCTGAGCTCTGAAAAACAAAAAAGCCCCTAAAAAGCCCTTTAAAAATAAAACAGAAAAATCCATTAATAAATTAAAGAACAAAAAATATGTACAGAATTACTGGACAAAGCTGAGATGATTATGAATAGCAATGTAATTTCTGCTTCCTGACAACCAGAATTTGCCTTATGAGCTGAGGAAAGCTAGTTGAAACCATTTTGTACTGTCCTATTGTTTTTCAAAAGAAGGTTGTGCTCCCTGAGCTATTCTGAAGAAAAAAAAAAAAGTTTATGTTCCTATTTATGTTATGTGAGTAAAGGAACAGAGCTGTTTGCAAGAGAGCTCTAGAAGAACCTTACCCTTTCTGGAGACCAGTATTTCAATGTGCTCTTCACTTTCTTGCCAGGAAATGAAACTCTCTGCTAGAATGGTACCATTCTGCAAAAGACCACTCTTTGTGGGATCCCACAGAATGGAGCAATCTGTGTGTCTGTCCTGAGACTAAAACAGCAGGCACATTTATAGCTGGGTCACTTCCATCCCCAGGGGAAAACCATATAAGGATATAATGTGCCCTGTGAATATCCACATTTCTACGCTACAAAAGTCTTTTTTATATAAACTTGGTTTTCTGACAGATTACGTAAATAGTTTGAGCCACTGATATATATGCTGTTCTTCTCACTTTCAGGTTGCCACTTCACTAAATCCAGTTATCCTGTCCCACACGGCAGGTTAACAACACACCTTTATTAGATTAGCTGGGATCAAAGAGGAGAAAATGCTGTAAGTGTCATATATTCAGAACATATGCTTGATTTCCCCAGAGAATCCCAGGACTGTTTTGAGTGTCAGCTGAATGATCCATTTCGTTTTTTTGTTTTGTTTTTAAGTTGCATGTGGTTCGATTTATGGTCATTGGAAGGAACATTAAGATTTTTGAAGCCATTTCCTCTCCTTAGGGAAAACACCTAGCAGCCTTTTTAGGAAAGTACATCTCTCTGGAGCACTTTCTGTCATGTTGATGGAAGGATTTATCTTTTTTTCCCCAATTTAGTGTTGATTTTTTCAAAACTAGAAATTATTGCCATTCATAATTCTACTTCAGATTCCAATCTTGAAGTATCCATGTCACATCCAAAATAAACTCATTCTGTAGAGATTTCAGTTGTGTTGTCTTTGAATGCAACAATACGATACGTTGAATATCTGTATATCCAGCACCAAGGAAAGGCAAGGCTTACAAAGGGAAAGGCATCCAAACACCATATCCCACAAGTGCTTTCGTGGTTCTAAATTCATTATCTGTAAAATGTCCCTTACTAATTACATTTTCTCTCATGAGCAAATGATACATATATTTCCATGTCTTATGTAATTATAAATGTCTATAATTGATCCAGACTAAATGTAATAAAATTCATGGATGAATTTATAGTTAAAAGGAAAATGACGTGGATGTAAATGCTACAGATAACATCAGATTATAAATTAAAAAAAAAAAAAAACAACACTTGACTCACAAACATAAAATATAACTCTTGATTAAATTTATTTTCTTAAGAGTTAGGCAACATGTATAATGTTCTGGATACCGTTGTTCTTAAGAGTTAGGGAATTTGTATAAAGTTTTATATACCATCAAATTTGTAAAACATTTCTAGCTCTAATATCAAAGAGAACATACATTAAGTTTTTGAGATTTTATGGGTATTGGCATTTGACTTTCTTGCCCTTAATAAAATGAGCAAACCCTTGTGATTAAGCCTAGAAAAGTAGTATGACAAAAAAAAAAAGAAAATCCTTAAGTACTGTATTTCCCTCCAACCTAAACAAGCTGTGTTTTTCCAATTAAAGTTTACATCTATAATTCTGACTTCAGCATATATATTCTTTGCAAATATTGAATATACAAACTGTTGAAAAAGTGCTATGTTATTGCTATTATGCTACAGTTTCTGTATGGTAAGGAATTAACAAATACATGAAATATAAGATTTTTTCCCTTTCACTATTAAAAAAAATGTATTTATAAGTCAACGTTTGATGAAGTGTGTTTCATGATTTATGAAACAATATGGAGACAAAGGTCTTCCATCTTGTCAGTTTACAAAAGGAAGTCAAATGGATAATCTGATATTCCTTCAAGTCTAAATTGCTGTTGATGCATCACCTTAAGTGTAAAATGGTAAGAAATTCTGTTTTATGCATTTCCTACTTTGTTTTTTTTTTTTTTGGTGAGAGTTCTCAATTTGTAATTTTTTAATTACCTTCCATTTTCCCTAAAGTGTGATAGGCCTTGCAGAATAGGAATGTTAAGAGCTGCTAAATAGCACTAAAACATGGATTACACTCCCCACCCACAAAATGCTCTGCTCATGTGCTTAGCATTCAATAGGCTCCAGTAAACAGTTTTTTAAGCCTGTCTGCTTACAGTTGGACTATACTTTCAAAAATCATGTGATGGTCTTTGTTTTGTTACCATATCACTATTGTAGTTATAGCTACATGATAATTTAAAATAACTTTAGACACAGCTCTAATTCAAGCATTATTCTTGGTTTTTTAATACTGTACTGAATATCTCATTGGTTAATACCCAATGTTGATTTTCTGTGGAACCTATATGTAATGTTATTTGTTCAGAGGTTCCTCTAGGGCTTGTATAGAATGTACCTTGCTAACTTTTTAAATGGTACATTCTTTTACAAAATATCAAGCCATTTCAGTTCTGGTACTAATGGTCATTATGGCATTTTATTCATTTCACTTGTCTCATTGTGAAAGTCTTTATACCTTTTCATAAGTTATTCTAGAATAAAGCTTGAAAAATGAGTCAAAGTCCCCTTGTTAAGGAGCTTCTTCAGACTGATGCAAATGCAGACAGTGTCATCCATATGATGATTTATGTCAAGGATTTGCTGAAGTTCAGGAATGAGCTGTATGGTTAAAAGATGTAAAGTTTAATGAAGGAATGTGTATTGCAAGTAAGAGCATCAAGTATGAAGGATTAGAGGACATTGTTTCTTGATAGATGTATTTTCATCTGTCAAGGTAAAAGGGAAAGGTTAATGCCTTTGACTTTCCTAATAGGTTTTCTTTATAAAGTCTATGACCTAAGTTAGTTGTATGTGAAAATCTAGGCCAATTTATTTGGGATTTATTAACATGCTGGCTTTATTTGGTTTGATTTTTTCATCCTTTTATACTTTGACGGTGCCCTTCCCCTGATTTAAGAAATTATATCAAGATTCATCACATTCATAAGGACAATCCAGACCTCAAGTTTTGTTGGTGTATGGCCAAAGGAAAAAGATTCATTCATTCTGAGGTGATAAAGTGCATGTCTTTTCATTTACTGCCAGTACAACATGGTAGTAGGATGCAGGGTAGGATAACTCAACTATCCTTGTTTTTTGCTTTGATGATCACAAATTTTTTGAGCATTCTGGAACTTCTTTACAGGCACGACAAGTAGCTTGCAAGGCCTATGGAATAGCTAAGGCATTGCATTTCTTTGCTAGGAAAGCTTTGTATTCCTCTCCAGCTTGGAGGAGTCTCCCTCTTGCTCATTTTGTGGCACAAGGCAGACACTGAGCAGAACTTTATTCCTATTAATCTATCATTTACAGTAATTGCCTAACACCTGACTTGGCCTGTCACTTTCACATCTTCCATTATATCCTGTATTGAGAGAGAATCTCCAACAACTTTATTGAATTCAAACTTATTGCCATGTTATGTTGGAAATCAATCTCTACTTCCTCTTATTAATTCCTAAAATTTGACTCAGTCTATCTTAAATCTGAAGGAACCATCTGGTTTTCCAGGCAAGGAAAATCAAATACAGTATAAGAATACTCCATATGTCTACAAGCTGCTAGCCATCAAAAAGTAATTGTCTTTTGATCAATATCCGTAGTCACTGACCCTGAAAAGTTTAAGTTGTTTCAGGAAACCGTCTTACCACACGGTATACTTTAGAGTTAACAAGTTCAGCAATCGGTATTATACTTTTGGGGGAGAATTTCAAGGAGCTGGTAGGATCTTTAGCTTCTGTCTAAAAAATAATAGAAATATGGACCTTTGAAAGCTATTGTTGTTCATATATATAGTTTGGTGATTTTTACATGGTGTTTTGCAGACAAAAAGTTACATTCTGTTTGCAGAAAGAATAAAACGACAAATACAAAACAAAATTAATGTCACAGTTGAGGAAAAGAGAGAGAAGAAATAATAATGAAGAAGGAGGGAAATATCGCTTGTGGGGAATACAGAGAAAGAAAGATTCTGTCCAAAGATTATGGAATATTTCTAATGTACCTACTGAGGTACGTTCTGGGATCAGATTACATGTTACTACTCACACTGAATTTTTTTTTTCCAGATGTCATACTGAAAACATGGGAATATGTCTAGATTGCTTTTTAATTTTAATCTGGCCAAACTAATTTAAAACTAATCTGGCTAAAATTAATCTCTGTTTTACTGTCATGCTACAAATGTTCATCCTTTTGAGTGAGCTATGCCTGAAATTTTACCTTAAATATTTCTATATCTCTGTTTGAGTAGATTTACAATTCTTTTTTTACACTATAAAAAGTTAATAGTCTGATGACATTAATGGGATTTTTATTGTACAGAAAAGAGTGCTTAAGATTTAAATCAATTTGTAATGACTAAATACTAAACTGTATACAGGATGAAGTTAAGAACAGAACTTGATCCTATCCTTTTCATAATAATCATGTGCAACTGGAAGTATGAATCTGTCAAGCTATGTTTTAAAAAGTAGCTATGACTATAACCATGAACTTTATAGATCATTGTCTTTAGAGCCCATGAAAGGTATGGTCACTGACCTCTGTGCCTGTCCATCGGCATTATAAATTCACCATTATGAAAGATTCTTTGTGGGGTGTATGCTTATGTGTGCATATGCATATGCTTTCAGTAAAGGAGACAACACTAAGTAAACTGCTGGCACAATTTCAAAATTCAGTTTAAAAATTAGTCCCAAGAGAAAAAAAAGCAAGGCTTCTTGCTACTAAACCAGCTAGCTTCACATATAGGATTTTGATTACAGTTTGATTAAAAAATTAGAATAATAAGCAAAAAGATTCAGATTTTGTTTTGAAAAAGGTATTGTATGGTGCGGATACCTCCCAATGAATCTCATTTTCCTATAAAACTTAAGGAACTGCATGCTCTGGATACCTAAATATTTTTTCTGCTATTCCTTAGTGCTCTGTTGTTCTTACTTAATGGAAATTATACCAATAGAGAACATTTGAAGGATCCATATTCCAAATCCAAGCATTATCAAGAAATTCTTCTGCTCCTGATGACCTTCCACATAGTTCTGTCCTGCTGAAATTAATGTATTGTGCCACAAAGAACCAAGATTCTTTGAGATATCATAGGAGACTTCATAATGTTGTAGTTTATTGAGATTGGATTAAGGTGACCTCAGATACATATATGGTTCATTTGAAATTGTTAAGGGATACAAGAGAAAAAAAATGGTGAGAATAGGAGCCAGAACTGAACATTTTTCCCACTAGGTATCCAACATTTTTCTGTAGAGTCATATCTTACCTTTCTCTTCTTCTAGTTCTAAGACACTTTAATTCCTTTCTACACATCAGGGTGGTTTTGCATTAAAATATGTTGTAGCTGGCAGATTAGGGCACCTAAGTATGGAATAGATTTGTATTCCTCAGGCTGGGGATCCTTTGAACCAAAGGATTCCCTATCTAGACTTCCCTAACTAGTAAATAATAGTAGTAACTACTACTAGTAGGCTGGTAGGACTACACATTTCAGAAGATGCTTCTACAGCATTTTGTGTTTGATACCCAATCAGTGCAAGTTCTTGTTAGAACAGGATGAAACATTACTGTTCTTAAAGATGATTATGCACCTTACTCATTGCAATGTTGAAGTTAATGAAGAAACATGTTATGCTTTGATCATATTTGTGTTCCCAGTTAATGGTAAAGCAATTAGCATAGCTTTTTGACAACATAGTACCTTATCAATGGGTGGTTTTGATCTTCAGAAAAGGAATGAAAAGTTATTACATCTCTTCAAAAGAAGTATAGTCGCCTTTCTGGTCATATCCTTAACAGGAGACTAGAGGTGTTCAGATAATTCTATTAATACTGAATCTAAGTATTTAAAGACTATTTAGATTTAAAAGAAAGGTAATTATTGGCTTAAGTGCATTATACTTAAGATGCAGGATGAGGGTCTGGGGATTTGGATTACAATTTAGTATAAATAAATCTTAAAAGATGTGCCATAAATATATATATTTAAGTTTTGCATTCTGACATTTCTCATATTAGTGAATTGAACTTTACTCTAAAATACAGTGTGTGTGACCTCTCATTCAGTAGGGAACTGTTCAAAATGAATATGGATGACAGAATCTAGCCAACAGAAGTTCCCATAATCTGTTCCCAAAAGAAATCCCAGGAGTACTCATTGCTTTCCCAAGTAGCAGATAGAATGAAAACAAACCAAGTATTCTTGCTTCTATTTGTGTTTTGAAAGCTTTGTGTAGTTTTCTGGGTTGGTTAAGATGTTCTTTCACAGCTTTTTGATGAGTCCACTCAATCTAGGTTTTACAAAGTGAATCACCAAATGAGAATACTTGTCACTACAAGAATAAAAAGCTTTGCATTAGATTTCCCTTCTGCTTGCCTCAGAGGCTATTGGAGAAGACTTGCTCTTCCTTTAAATTCTAAACACATTAGTCATGGGAGATCACTTAGCATTTTTTTTTTTAACTACAGTGTGTCAAGAAGAGTGAAGGATAGAGATGAGTAAAAGAAAATAACTTTAAGGTTGACATTTTAAAGAAGTAGAATAAATAATACCTAAATATGAAAGCTTCATATTATCTTTTAGTCTCCCCAATGCCTATGTTTCACATTCAGATGTTGATTGTCTAGTGTACCAAAATATTTTCACTAGCACCGTGATGCATACAGGCACTTTTGTTCAATGTGACTCAGACAGAAGACATTAGAAACTACTTTTTTTTTTTTTTTTAAATTAAAACAGTTAAATTTTTTCTATAGTGTTACTTTTTTTTTTTTTTTTTAAATTAATACAGTTTAAATTCTTCTATATGAAAAGCCTTCCAGTTTTATTTTCCTCTAGTTCTGATTCTGTTGCCTGAATTACCTGAGGGGACAATGGTTAGAAGGAAAAATATCAAAAAATTCCCCTAAAAACAAAGAGGGATAGAAGCCACTTCAAGCTCATTTTTGTCCAAAATTGATTGTCTATCACTAGTCAGTGACGTTACTGAGCTGATACATACTTCACAAATATATAAATGTATTTAATTTATGCTGGTTATTTGGGTGTCCTGGTTTTGGCTGGGGTAGAGTTAATTTCCTTCCTAGCAGCTGGTACAGTGCTGTGTTTTGGATTTAGGATGAGAATAATGTTGATAACACACCGATGGTTTAGTTGTTGCTAAGTAGTGCTTACACTAGTCAAGG
>NW_008794211.1:1823155-1826149 GCF_000699145.1 Aptenodytes forsteri | reverse complement strand
CGGGGACTGGCTGGGCATTGGTTGGCAGGTGGTGAGCAATTGCATCGTGCATCACTTATGTTGTATATTCTTTTATCATTATTGTTATTATTGTTTTCCCTTCCTTTTCTGTCCTATTAAACTGTCTTTATCTCAACCCACAAATATTATACTTTCCCCGCCCCCCCCGATTCTCTCCCCCATCCCACTGGTGGAGGGGGAATGAGCGAACGGCTCTGTGGTGTTTAGCTGCCTGCTGGGTTAAACCACAACATTGGGGTTTATATAAAATACAGGGTTCTATGATGAGGATTGCAAACTGACTTACTAAACAGAAAATTGTTTTAATGAGTTAATAGTCATTAACAAGATTCCACATATTGTCAGGGGAGGGAATGACTTCACACGACCTATCAGAGAGATACTCTAATTTCCACAGAGGTAGGTGGCAATTAATAAATCAAAGCAATAAAGTCAAGATTGACTCCTGAAAACATTAAAAAGGAATAATTTTTTCAAGGTCAGGGAGGGAGACAAATTTGGATTTTACTAGAACTTCAGTACATCACTCAGAATAGGGACTGAATTAAAAAAAAAAAAAAAAAAAATGTTTGAATAGGGACAGAAGTTAAAAAAAAAAAAAAAAAAGTGTTTTCCTTCTCCAGGTGCTGTTCTGCACAGATGCAACATGAGGACATAAGAAGTGAGTTTTTGGCCAAAGTGGGGATTGCCCCTATCTATAAAAACTATTCGAGAAGAAGCCAGGGCCCTTTAGGAGGTTCTCATTTGGTAGAGTGATAAAAGTGCAAAAAGCATTAATTTTCAACAGCTTACTCTGCCTGCAAAGAGAAAGATAATAGCTGAAAAAACCTATACCTATAGCTAAATATTGATGGAAGTCTTTTGAATAAGAAGTATTAGCTCCACAGTAATTACTGAGCATTTTGAATATGCTGGTTACTTTGGAATAATATTATTTCAAATTTGAAATAAAATGTCTTTATTGGAAACAGGAAAGTTATACCAGAAAAATTCCAAACAGTGTATCACGAATAATTTCCCTGGATAGGAGAAAATTCTTTCAGACCTATCTATAAGCAGAAATTGTTAAGTAAATACCTTGTGTGATGTCTGTTAGCTGGTCTTTGAGGAGCTCTTTCACTTCTAAGTTGAGACTGTAAAATTACGGTAGCTAAAACCCAGGTAATTTGAAAACTCAGTTGTTATAATACTTTTACATTTGCATATTCATGTTATGGAAATAGTTTCTGTTTCAACAGATTTCTTCCATTGTCTACACCTGACACAATAAGGTACATGAGTAAAAGCTAATGCTTTCTTATACATTTGGGAATATAGTCATATCATAGTCCAACTCTTTTCATTATATGTCCTTGGAACATAGTGAATGTAGTATGTTTTCAGCACAATGTGAGGGATTGTAATAGGTGTGTAAGACAGTGATAATTGAATTATTTCAGCATCAATACCTCTGCCGTAACCTTTCAGAAGACCTCAAAACTAAATCAGAAGCAGAAAGTAGTTTCTGTTGTGTAGGTGTCTAACAGCCTTTTCTCCCACTTCTCTTTAGTCTTTTGGATTGATCATAGTATTTTCTATCTCTAGAGCATTTGCCCTAGCATTTTGGACAAAAAAAAAAAAAAAAAAAAAAGAATAAAGGACTGTAGTCTATCTATACTTTCTCTAAATAAAAATTTGGAGCTATTGATTCTCTTTAATTATTTGACTTAGTTGATCTTCAAATAGTTTAAGAATACACGGAATAAAAAAAATCCTAGAGAACAGTTTTCCTTCTAAAATTAAAGGTACCTGCATTTTTTAACAATTATGTTTGCTCCCTGCTGTGAATGTGGAGGAGCTTTTTAATTTTAAATACTTCTTCTGGGTTTGCCACTATCAAGGTTTTTGTATACTACAATCTATCTGCCTCAGGCAAAGAAGAGGAGAAAAGGAGACTCTTTACAACACCCAATAGTTTCTTCTGTCTCTCCCCAGGAAGTAAATAGGTCCAGTTGTTGAGACATAGACCAGTAGAGCTGTGAAACTATTTAAGAGGAAAAGGAGAGAGGTGTAGAAGTGAAAATTTTAAGAGGCCATAAACCCTTAGGAAGAAAAAAAAAACCAAACAAAAAAACAGATTAAAAACTCACAACATTGCAACAAGATCTAGCAAGAGTATCTGAACAAGTTCAATTGGTTATAACATTGTATCTACCTTTAGTAAGATGCACAAGCAGCATTTTTAAAACAAAATTCCTAGCTGTTAAATGCAAATACATATTTATCATGTGTAATTATGGGTCTTCAGTTTCAACTGAAGTAAATGTTCATTAACCGTTTGCTCCAGGTAGGATGATAAACATTTGATAAACATTTTTGATATTTGAAGATTCAGAAAGAAATTTTTTAAGAAATGAAAATGGTGAGTTTAACCTCAAACGAAAAGAATTAGATGTAGGACCTAGGCAAGAAAACAAATAGGAAAACCTGTATAGAGCCATATAACCAGAAATGGCTTTGCCCCTCATTACATCAAAGGACAACATTGAGATATACAGAGAAAGATACTGAACAACAGCTTTTTATAGCTTTTCAATAACCATGAAGAAATTTATTTTATTTTTATTTAGTAGATTGACTGGAAGGGAAAATACATAGAAAGCATGATCTGAAGGAATGCAAATAGGCGTTTTTGTTATAAAGCTGTCTTATATTTTTTCTTGCTAAATATTTAAGATACTTGCGTGCATCCAGAGGAGGGCAACAAAGCTGATTAAAGGGCTGGAAGGAATGTCCTATGAGGAGTGGCTAAGGACTCTGGGTTTGTCTAGTTTGAAGAAAAGGAAGCTGGGGGGTGACCTCATTGCTCTCTACAGCTTCCTGAGGAGGGGAAGTGGAGAGGGAGGTGCTGATCTCTTCTCCCTGGGATCCAGTGACAGGATGCGTGGGAATGGTTCAGAGCTGCGCCAGTGGAGGGTTAGACCGGGAAACCAC
>NW_008794211.1:1812012-1823090 GCF_000699145.1 Aptenodytes forsteri | reverse complement strand
TATTCTATTCTATTCTATTCTATTCTATTCTATTCTATTCTATTCTATTCTATTCTATTCTATTCTATTCTATTCTATTCTATTCTATTCTATTCTATTCTATTCTATTCTATTCTATTTTTTTTTTAAATATTAAGAAGAAAAAAGCCTAAGCTAAACACAACAAATTTAGGAATAATCTCATATGGAATCCCTGCAATTAACCATTTTTAAATTATGATAATGTTATTTGTGTCAGTTTGATGTTTTAGCAAGCAAGACATGGCAATCACAGATTGAAAGTTTCTTCACAGCTAGATATGTGTCAGGAAGCAGCAGAAACAGTGCTGTTTCATGAGGGAAGGCAACCCAGGAGCCAGGGTGACAGTACAGGCAAATCAGCGATTGCCTGGACCATGGTGCAGTCCCACAGCATGAGTAGAGTGAGTGGAACCGAGCTGGTGATAGCAAGAGGTACTATCAACAGTCCAGAAACCATAAACCTAGGCAAGTTAAGAAGTCAGGTCCAGGTCGTCCAAACCATCTCAGTATAAGCAGGCAATACAGCTGAGCACAGGTGTAACTACAGTACAGCTCAGACCAGGACTGGAGGCATTGAATTGAGTAGAAACGGGACTCTTGGGCCATGTGGAGAGAGAGGGAGGAGGTCCCCGGGGAAGGTGGTCAGGGCCGTTACAGCATGTCATGTACTCAGGGCCCTGACACCACCTCAGTGACTGTTCTCTTTTGTCAAAAGAATGATACAATGAATGAATTAATTTGTTTAGCAATGCTTTGCGGTGTTTGACTGTATAATGTTCCTTTCTCAGACATTTCTAGTGCAAAAGGAAAGTTCAATGTGCATAATTACAATAATAGATAAGAGCTGATCTTCATCTTCCTTCTGTTCTGCACGTTCCTGTCACACTCGTTCCTTGTGTGTTTTAATAGTTTGACAGTAGAGATATTTATTCAGAAAGGAATGAGCTCAGAATCACCAAGAAATCAAATGTTGAGTACATGCTTATCTCCCCATGTTGTCTGAGCTCAAAGGACAGAACTAATTAGTATATATCCACTAACCTATAACTAATTCCATGACTTCAAGAATATCTCAAAGATATTCTCCATGTGTCAGAATGTTTCATTCTGACAAAATGAGGATGAGGACAGGTGTGATGATCTACATAAACAGGTCAACCACAGAAACTGTAAGCAAATATAATGTTTATGGTATGCTTTTTTTTTAAAGTTTCTTGAGATTTGCCCATATGTATCTCTGACATTGAGAGAATAATAAATAGGTGGCTCCCCAGCGGGTATAATCTGTTATTTAAAAGTAACAGCAAAATGTTTCTTCCAAGATGAGAAAATCAAGCCACTTCCTGGCATTTAGTGCAAAGTACCAGAGATTTTTATTTCTTTTTCCATCAGCATCTGCAGAAATTTGGAATTGATAAAAGTTTGCAAGACAGTCAGATTCCTGACACACTGAGTGAGATGTTCTCATCAGCCTACACTGCAATGCATTTTGGGATAAAAATAAACTGGTCATTTTCTTCCTTTGTTCTCTCAGTTAGGGGGCGTTAAAAACACTAACACATTGTAATTGAAATCTTGAGTCTTGCCCAGTCCTCAGACATACTTTAGTACTTTTTTCTTTTCATACAGATATATAAAACTATGAGGCCTAATTCATGTAGAAAGAAACAGATGATTCTCAAAACCTGAAAAGTTACTGAAAGGAGTTTCCTGGATTATAGGAACCTTTTTTCTGACAAGAAAATTTGTGCATCCATGGAAACTACCAAGTTGCTGATGACTTTTCATTCTCCTGTTGAAATGAAAGTGAATTTTTCTTTAGCTAACACCTCAGCTACTGAGAGAGTGAACCCATTCTCTCAAGAATCATTTCTTGGAAAACGTGCTTTATTTCAGTGCAGGAATTTCTAAACTTAGTTAGCTCTAGTACCCTATGAATAGCAGTGGTGTCTGGTGCAACACCTGTTGTAAGAGGAGAAGTTTCAAGTTCCTTGGCCACACCCACAGAGTGTGCATATAGCTAAATTTTAATGGCCACATTCTGGTTTTCACCACCTAAAACTTTCATAAAGATATTTTTTAAGGCTTGTGCTTGGTTACCCGGATATCTGGCATCATGGTCTGAGCTACTACATAGTAGTAACAAATTGCCATATACTCAGAAATGCTGGCTATTTTTGAAGCAAATGTGCAAATCATCTTGAATGCTCAGGGCAACTAAGACTAATACTCCCTGGAAGCTTCAGGGTTTTGGTTTTTTCCTGAAGGTACTATCAGTTTCCTTTTCATATGCACAAATGTTTAATGTGCAGTGAAGCTAATGTTTGCTGAATATGTGTTTTGACTGTGTATCCCTCCACTTTTGTCTAGAAAATCCATAGACAAACATAGTAGTAGTTCTCACACGTTCATCAGCTGACTTCAGAAACTGAGGTGTTGACCCCAGACACATGATTTATCCCTTATTCTGGTGCCACACATCCTTCTTTCCCAAATAGGGACACCACTCTCATGCATCCAAACCTCCCACCAAACAGGTACAAACCAAAACCCCCACCTATTTTTTTTCAGCAGTCCAAGATTCACTTCACAATAGAAAGTGTTTGCTCCTATTTCATCCTATTGATACACAGTCAGACAGGTATGCAGGTTCCGGATTAATGTGACAGGGTTCACAATCCTGATGTGACTAGGATAGAGGCTCCTTCTTAGTACAGCAATTACTTCATGGCCAAGTAACTTGACTGTGAAAACACATTTACCAGAAAGCTATTATGTCAAAACTTTCTCTAAAATCATTTTGTGCTTCACTGGCTATGGTTAAGCCTAGACATAATCAAACCAACTTTAAATGAATTCTCTCAGGCATAGGTAGCAGTCTAATTTCATAAGCAGGGCAAGTTGCACAAACCACTAGAGAAATACAAGTGCCTCTGTTGAAATACATGCTACCATCACTGGACTAAACCTACTAACTGATCTAAACAGTTAAATACCATTCATTCAGCTGGAAATGGAGAAGAGCTGATATCCTTGTCAGTGTTCTAGATCAGAAAAATAAAATTAATTGGTCATGTGCTGTCATACCAAATGTGAATGTTAATTAGGTTCTCTAAACTTCATGAGAATTAGTGTAGTTTAAATGCCTTTTGAGGAAGCTTAGATATTATCTGATGAGACATACAGTTTGTTTAAAAAAAATCAGAATTGGGGGTCCAGTATCACTCTGACTGATCAGTGTAATAAAGTAAAGATCGCGTGGCTGAGGATCCAAATCTTTACTCGTTGAAAATACATTTTGTCTCTTGAAAATATAACACTGTAGTCTAATGCTCTTACTGCTAAACAGTTCTCTATTCTGTCAACAGCTTTGACTGTCAGGAGGATTTTATTTTAATAATTTGATGATTCTGTGTACATCCTTTTTTGATAGAAAATTGATCATGATCTTATATGCCTAAATACCAAAATTAGATTTGTGTAATCGACATAGTGAAAGTAGTTATCTCCTCCTAGCTATCATTTTAGACATCTCCTCTGAAATCTCAAGAGATGTTCAGGTTTTTCATTGCTCAGCTGACAATATCTGTGCAAAGCACTGATTCTCCTAGTGCTGTATTTTCCACAATTTTGAACACTGAAGCTATTTTTTTTTACCTAAACTATTCTACTCCCTCCCTCCAACCCCAACCATCAAACTGCCAGTCAAATCAAATGGTCCAGTTTATTCTCACTTCTGACCTAAAATACTCTTGCCTCTGGTCACCTTAGCTTAAGCAACACATAAGTAGCTTTTAGCACCATCTAGCTAACTCCCAATGTAACACACTTCACCAAAGTTTTGTAATTCCTTTTGGAAATGTTTTGAGTCCATTTCTACAAACCTCACACATTCTTGATTTTTAGCCCTCCATAAGAAATTAACCTCATGCATAAAGGCAGAAAACTTTCTCTGATGTGGCTGTAGGCTCATTTTACATGTGACAAAATGTACTTTGGTGGCAAGCAGAAGGCTGTCTGGAAGGGCAAGCATTAGTAAGAGGGTCACACAGGTTTTGTTACAGTGGTGGGTGCTGCAATGCAGACTGCCACTACTCTTTTCAGTTGTTACCAATGAGACAGTTACTTTAACATGAAATGGATTTGCAGTTTCATTCTGATAGTTACGCAGGATGATAAATTTTTTAAAGAAAACCATAGGAACTTAGAAAGATGTGGAAACAAATCTGAAAATATTTTATGATTAATTTTGCATTTTGTTGTTTCTACCTATGGTATGTAAGAGAAATTACATTAAAATTGTTTGCTATGTCCCATAACAAAAGAGCACAAGTAAGAGCAAAGAAGCACTTCTCTTTTTAAGCAGTGAGTAGACCAGCAAGTGTGTTTTCTTCAAGGATAACTGCATTTCTCCTTTTCTTTTTTTTTTTTTCCTTTCTTTTCTCAACTCAGTATACAAATGTTACCTTTACAGTGCTTATATTTTCCTACAAGACTCTAGTTTGACCCTGTATATCAGAGACCTGCAACAGTTTTCTGCTCCCAAGGTAATAAACCACTGTATGTGCTGAAACTGTCTCTTTCAGTCTCCTAATCATGTTTTCATTTTGTGCACCTCTGCCATCAAGCAATATGCAACTGGAGCACTTGAATAGTAGCTTAAAAAGCTAGAGAAAAATGATGATTGTGGTAAAATGAATCTTATTAGCTAGTAGTAACAATTAGATTTAATATTTACAACTGAGTTGATGTAGGATTTGTAGTTTTCCAGTAATCCAGTTGGCACTGCATTAGTAAAGGAATGCTGTGAACTTATTTGTTTTTTCTGTTGCATTAAATGAATAAAATACATTAAACATTGGAAGAAAATAAATGGATAATACTATACCAATGTAACCAGATATTTTTCTTCTGTTCACCACGATTACACAGCAAAGTGCAATTCTGAAAAAGGACAAAACTTAAAATATAAGGTAGTTCCAAAATTTAACAGATTTTTCCCAACAAAATTATTTATACACTCAAAAAGGTAGGAATTTTTTAGTTACTTAAAGTAGGTTTTATTGTATTTAATAGTGCCTAAAACATTTTGACTGACTTCTCTTAGAAAAAGTAGAAAATCAGAATTAAGTTACTTTGTAAGTGGTCACTAGTTCAGATATTATGGTTGCTAATTTTGACGAGGATCTGAAGCTTAGGTAGTGTGGATAAACAGTCAGGATTAATGCAGCTAATATGTCTACTTTTATTCTACTGTTGTGATATATAAGTTGACTTGTTTTTTATAGTGTTTAGTAACCCTAAAAGGTAGCTGGATGAGTTTTCATATTTTTTTTTTTTTAATACGTCTTTCTCTATTTCAGTTAGGTTCTGAAACCCACACTTTTACAATTACTGACTAAGATACCTTGAAAGCTGAATTAAGGCTGACAGTCATTTCCAGAAATCAGGAATTTGGCACTATTGGGTAATTTTAGGGCGTTGACTTCCCCTAGAACTCACCAAGCAGAGTTCATCTGCAAGATGTTGAATGCTACTACAGAGTATGTGATGTATTTGTAATATTCTAGTTGCTTTGGATTGGTCACCCTAATATGGAGAAAAAGCAATCTGTTGGTTGTGGGTTTTTGGTTTTTTTTTTGTTCTGTACCCACTTTTCCCATTACAGGGATCATTTGCTCCCATTGGGAGCAATGCATTTCATAATTCAATTCATTAAGATGCATTAACTAATTGTCTCCATTCTCTTGCAGTTAATTAAGCTAAATTAAGTCAATTATAGTTTTCTATCTCTGTTTTTTCTTTTGCCTAATCTAAATTGGAGAAAGTGAACTCTAGCTGGAAAATAAAAAAGAGAAAGCATTCCCTATAGCAAAAGTAGAAGCCCTAATATTATAGTGTGAATATAGTTTAAAGTCAAAGTGATATAAAAGACTATTAGCCTCACTTACCTATTATAAAGATTGATTAGCTGGTGTTTGTTGTGGGGATTTTTTTTTGTTTGGTTCGTTGTTTTTTTTCTTCAGAACATGGTGACATTGTTCCAAGAAATGGACACTGATGTACATTTCAGTTAGGAATTTCGACATTAAGACAGCCATGGTATAAAGCTGTCATGACATAGCACTCATTTTAGCAGCTAAAATTTATTCCTGATGTCAAACAATCACTGGATTCCTGTTGAAATGGGAAACAACAAACAAACAAACAAATTTTAAATAAACTTCCCTTCTTAAAGAACAGTCTATATAAAATTTTCAGATTTGATTAACTACTGGGAAATAATAAAATTAGCCCTTTAAAATAAATTTAGGAAGATGTTCACGGCAATAAAATGAAATGTTGCTAGAAGTAGCGCCCCCCAGTTAAAAACACAAAAATGTTTCTGACCTGTGGAGACCACTGAGGATCACAACAGAAGGTAAAAAACTTTTCTTCAGCTCACTTTTTTTTTTCTTCCTCTCTGTTAACTATGGTTATGCATGCAAACATTAAAAATGAGCAACACTAGGGTTACTTCAGAAGTGATGTTGGATTAGTCTAATTGGTGACCACAGATGACCTGTGAATTCTCTGTGTTTATTCTCCCTTGGTACCAACATACAGCAAGAGAAGATCAAAGATTTAGAGATTCGAAGATAAACGCTTTCTGTGAATCATTTGACTAAAATGCTCTCATTTCCAGCCCTGAGTAATTTACAGTATCTATCATTTAATCTGGTCATGACACAGTTTGGGGATTTCACAGAGATTAAAAGCTTTCTGCTTTACTATCACTCTGGCACCTCTTTGTTCCCTACAAAACGGAAACACAGCCTTCTCTGTCTTGAAGTTGTCCTTTTGGGTGAGGCATAATAGCCACCAAATGAAGCATTTCTCATCCCTTTAACCCTCTGCTCTTGGAATCAGATGTGATAATGTACTTATAAAAAAAGTTACTATCAGTGAAGAGGTGATACAGGGAAAGGGATCCAGGACGCTGATTTAGAAAGGTCTCTCTTCTTTTTCACGCTTTTGTGTTGCATTGGCTTTCATTTTTCCACTATCAGAAAATTCCTTTCTTTGTATGGCTGATACTTGACTTCTTCTATAGGTGACTTGTCACAAGAGCTACTATTCTATCATATACATATATATATATCAACCTCCAAGGATCTATAGCTCCCTGTCATTCTTCGTTGACTGTATCTTCTTCTCAATAGATTTCTAGACCTAAGTTTCTAAAATTACTTTTAATTAAGAACAACAGTCTTAGGAACTTTTCAATTAATTTCATTTTTTCACAGTCCCTCTAACTTACCTAAGGTAACATCAAGAAACCTGAGATGTGAGGAGCTTAATGACTAAATTAATTCAGAAATATGCATTTGTCCAATAAAAGCTACAATAATGTTTTCTTTACATCATTTCAGTTTTGAACCTTACCCTGTTTCTATGAAAACTTCAAACTGCAATGATATCCAGAACTTGTCTGGTAGCTGAGAAAGCATGAACTTGTCTTCATAGTAGAGCAAAGACTGTATTTCACTTTTTAATCAGACAGATATTCATAGAAACATAGAATCATAGAATCATTGCCTCATCTACACGTCTTTTAAATACCTCCAGGGATGGGGACTCAACCACTTCCCTGGGCAGCCTCTTCCAATGTTTAACCACTCTTTCAGTAAAGAAATTTTTCCTCATGTCCAATCTAAACCTCCCCTGGTGCAACTTGAGGCCATTTCTTCTCGTCCTATTGCTATATTACTACATTAAACACCAATCAAAGATTTCTACTTCTTAATTTAAGGAACTGAGATTTGTCTGCTACTGTATCTAGTCAGAAAAGGTCTACCTACCAATATTTTCAAGTTTCTTTTCTGCTTATGAGGACATTGCCTATGAGTTAGAATATGTCTCCAAGGGGGAATAAAGAAGGCCTTTTTGTTGTATTCATATATTTTCCCTCTTCAAACACTCCATTACTCTTCTGCATATGAGCTACACAGCGCTGAAACACTTCAGAGTTTATTCTGCTTTTGCTAAAGCCAGGAGTAACACTGACCAGTCTCATTATTGATTATAATACAGATGTCTCTATTCTGGAGAGAGAGCGCTAAAATCAAAGGATGGTGAGACCAACTTGTGTTTGTCAAAGTACACAGTATCCTACAGTAGCAGGGTTACTAGCTGGTGTGTCAAAATAAGGTTATGCACTGGAAAAGGATAGCCACTCAAAAGATTAGTTTGAATAGGAAATGTAGCATTTCTCATTCAGTGATATTGTGCATTGAAACCTCAAAGCCAGGAACTGTGTGTGGAAAAATAATAGCTCCAGGCTGTCTTTGCTTCTGCATCTGGGCCTCTTTCTGACTATAATTTTAATTTTACTTTACATCAGAGGGCTGGAACAACCTCACATTCAGGCAGAAGGTCCCTCTGTAGGTGCACTCTGTGCTACAGTACTCCTAAAGATATGTTTCATTTATAAAAGACATCTCTTAAAAAAGCACACAGGCTTACCAGGAATGTTGTTTTTAAAAGCAAGCAGCAAGCAATTTATAGTCCCACAAGATATCTGATTCCTTCCAGATCTTAACATTTTTTCCTCCTCCTTAAACAAGTACAGATGCAACAGTTCATATTGTCTTTAATTAGGTCAAAGGTGCTTTCAAAACTCAAGTGTCTTATTTTCTCTAAGATGGTTCTCCTTTCTTCTCAGAGAAAAGAAATATGACTAAAGAGATGGGAAAAATCTGAAAATGGATCTTGGTCCAAGCCATCACTAAATTATTATTTCATAGATATGATGGTGTTTGAGGCAAACAAAAATCGGAGAGTATATAGATGAATGAACAGCAGTAATTATTTGTTGACCTTGCTACATTAATAATATAGATTACCAGAAACCTCGGAAATAACAGTTTTAGAATAGAGTAGATATAAAATTCTCATTAACAACTAAGAATCTCAAATACTGTTCAAAAGCAAAATAAAATTCTTAGTTTATGTGCTGTATCTTCTGAGTATTTTACCTCGTTATCTACATATTTCTGAATACAAACCAAACAAATATCTTTCCTTGAGTAATATTTAAGGTAGAATGTAACACACTGCAAAAGTGTATCTTTGGGATATGACTGCTCCATAGAAGCTGTTCTTGAATTTTTCATACTGTGGCCAAACTCTTGAGATTCATTCCTCTTCCCAGAACCTGTAATCTTCTTCCCAAAACTCACATAATTAAAGCTATCTGTGTGTGGCTAACCTAAGAGAAGAAAATGATGTGGCTAGCCCACCTGTCTTCCTAACCTTCATGATCAAGGCCCTTTTATAGCTAGGTCAACTGAGAGATCACTGGCAGAGTGAGGGCACATTTATGAATTTACTGATTGAAAGCAATGTGATTTTTCTTTTCCTTTTCCTTTTTTCCTTTTCCTTTTCCTTTCTTTCTTCTTTTTTCCTTTTTTCTTTTTCTTTTTCCCTTTTTTCTTTTTTCTTTTTTCTTCCTTCTATTTTCTTCTTTCCTTTTTCTTTGTTTTAATATTATGTTGTTTGTTTTCTTCTAAAATGAACAAACAAAAAGCACGAACCCAAAGTATCGTGAGGCACTAAATAAAATAAAATAAAAACCTGAGATGCAATACTTTCTAATAAAAAGATGACAAAGTAGAACAAAACAGAAAAGCATTCTGCCCCAAGGGTGCCACCCTGAAGCACTCAAAGAGTTTAATTAGAAAAAGAATAGAAAACAAGTCCCAACATCCTTCTTGTAATCATGTAAAAAAGTAGGTGATGGATTGATGTTTTAGTGGGCTGCCTTCTTTCGTGAGAAATTTCTTTCTCACGGTAGACATCTTGATTTAAGATGAGAAGACATCGTCCCACTGATTTCACATTGTTAGGGTTTCTACCTAATCAGGACAATGGCACAGGGGAATAGTAGCTTAATATTTAGCTAAAATAAATAAACAAATAAGAATGAGAAGATAGAGTGTTCTAAAAAAGAAAAAAAAAGGAAAAAAAAAAGTCTGCGATAGACACCAAAGTATATTATATGCAGATAAGTAACTAAAAAAGGCAGTGAATGCGATGAGGTAAGGCTATAAAAGAAATTTGAAGTAGCCCAGTTTCAGAAGGAATTCCATTTCCTATCTCTGAAGTTCTTCAGCTAACATCCTCACTGTTCTTCAGCATTGTTTTCTTGGGGTTTTTTTGCTATCTTTTTCTTCTGTGGGAAGGGACAGTACACTAACAAGAAACAGGTCACCAAGATTCACAGGAGGTACTCCAATGAAAAAGAAAAAAATTGTGACTGGAGTTAGAGCTGATAGAAAAATGAGACTATAAATATTAAAAAAAAAAAAAGAAAAAAGATTATACTTCACTTATTTCTCATTTCTGTATATCTACAAAAGATGGAAGACTTTCAGGTCATTAGTCCAAAGTAAAAAATTACTGAAACATGCATTATTTCTTTAAACACTATGTACTTGGAAAGAAAATTAGCAGACAATGGACTGTTTTATCCATCATTCTTCATATCACAGCTGAAAGGTCCTCAGAGAGGAATGCGCAGCCTTTTTGATCATTATGATATTTTTGTATTGCTCTATGACTGATTCATATAATGAACTGCATGCTGAAACACAGGCTCAGCTGGTTATTAATCTCCATCTCAAAACTGTGCAAATAGACTTCTGCAATAGTATTTAGTGAGAGATCCTTGATGAAGATACTACCAGAGCAACCATGTATAAGAAGGAAAGTTCACATAGTGCAGTGCTCTGATTCCTGTTTTTGTTACTAAAGGAAGACTAGAAGGATCTTTCTGAATTTTGTTAACCCCTTGTTGTAGTTTAACCCGGCAGGCAGATAAACACCATGCAGCCATTCGCTCACTCCCCCTCCCCAGTGGGATGGGGGAGAGAATCAGAGAGAAAAAAAAAGTAAAATTCGTAGATTGAGATAAAGACAGTTTAATAGGACAGAAAAGGAAGGGAAAACAATAATAACAATAATGATAAAAGAACATACAAAATAAGTGATGCACGATGCAATTGCTCACCACCTGC
>NW_008794211.1:1810574-1811956 GCF_000699145.1 Aptenodytes forsteri | reverse complement strand
CAAAAAGTCCTTGACTAGTGTAAGCACTACTTAGCAACAACTAAAACATCGGTGTGTTATCAACATTATTCTCATCCTAAATCCAAAACACAGCACTGTACCAGCTACTAGGAAGAAGATTAACTCTATCCCAGCTGAAACCAGGACACCCCTTCAAACCTGTACTGTTTACTGAAGCCAAACACTGTATCCACGTATAGAACCAGTTAGCTCATGGGAAGCCCAGTGCCAGACTACTTCTTTCAAACATTAGATTCCTGAGCACTAAAATCTCCTGGATCAATTTAGCCTATATCTAATTAATGTGCCACAAAATAGGTTTACTATCATAACAGTGGATGACAAGAAGACTGCAAAAAAATACCACTACAATTAGTGCTTTCCATCTACATTAATTTAGTAAATTAATGACTTTGAAATAGCCCCAAATCAGAAAAAAAGAGCACTCAGAGACATTGCTAAATTAGGGTTTTTTTGGTAACTATTAAAAAAAAAAAGAGAAATTAAGTGTGTTGATGCAGAATATACAGAAAACAAACAGTAGTGGAAAGTAATGAAGAAGTGTAGATTAATCAGTAACACTACAGGCTTTTTAATCATCTTTATTATTAAGGACATTCAAAAAAGTACACTGTGCTACTGTAAAAGTAGAAATATGAGCAATTACAGAAATTAATGTAACTGTAATTGCCTGTCACTGCCTGTCACCTGAAACTATGTTTTCACATTCTGGGTGGCAGTGATTGTTATCACAGAGTTTTGACTACTGCCTGAGTAAAGGTAGTTTTCACATAAATTAGCAATTGTAATTTGTGAACTTCGAACTTGAATATTGGAGATAAACATTGGTGCCCTCACTTGCAAATGCTGTTAAGTGAAATACTGTGGACCTGAAAATTTTAGGTGTTTAGACCTCATATTTATGTTGATGGGTAAATAGTCTGTTTTATTTTTGGGAAAGTTTATGCAAATTTAATTTGTGTAATTACACTGCTGGTGCAAATTCCCTTCCAATTCAGTGAAATGAATTTTCTGTGTCTGTATCCTTAAATGTCAGAAAGACATGCACACTTTCTCAAAGGCAAAAGGGAAGGATAGAGAGAGAAACTTCACTTGGATTTACATGCTCAGATTTGTTAAAGTTTCTAAACTGAAAATAACCAAGACCAGCAAATTATTCTCCAGGAAAGTAATCAATATTAGGAAACCTCAAACAAACAAAGAATAAAGCCTAAACCTCAAAAACTTGCTTTGGCAGGGGATGGACTAAAACTTTAATACTCAAATCTGTAGATAGAATCATAGAATCATAAAATGGTTTGGGTTGGAAGGGACCTTAAAGGTCATCTAGTCCCACCCCCCCTGCCATGGGCAGGGACACC
>NW_008794211.1:1808592-1810315 GCF_000699145.1 Aptenodytes forsteri | reverse complement strand
GGGAGGTGCTCCAGCCCCCTGATCATCTTTGTGGCCCTCCTCTGGACCTGCTTGAGCAGGTCCATGTCTTTCTTATGCTGGACCTAGAGCTGAACACAGTACTCCAGCTAGGGTCTCATGAGAGCTGAGCAGAGGGGGAGAATCACTTCCATCGACTTGCTGGCCACACTTCTAACACAAATCTAATGCCGGAACTTCAATTTTGTATCATACTATACTTAGTAATTTTGCCAAAATAATCTTGCATTTATCGCAGTGCCTTCCAGCTGACCAAAATATATGCATGGTAAAAGCAGCTAGGGTCAACTAAAACATTTTATTACTTTGCTTAGCAGTTTATTCTAATAGCAAATCCCTCAGTGTTTAAAAAAGAAAAAGAAAAAGAAAGCAGCCTTAAAATATTTCTCAATTCTCTTGTGAATTTGCAAATCAGTTTCCTGCCTGTGGTTCTTGTTTTACCTTTTTCTATTTAAGTCTAAAAGACAATCCCCGGTGTACCAATTTATGATTACCTGCTGGGGCAAGCTGCAGAGTGCCTGAGGGTTGCAGTTTCCTAATCACCCAGATCAGAGGATCTCTTGGACCACTTCACTGTTTCCCTTCAGCCTGTGGTGTCTGTGATTTCTTTGCATAGAAGCCGAGGTGTGTGTGTGTGAGGAGGGCATTGAGGGAGGAGGAGGAGGAAAGCAAGGAAGGGAATCTGGATGCTGCTAGGATACATTCCTATTCGGAAATGCTCCTGGGAACAGAGGTCAAGAAATGTTCACAGCCAAAATCTAAGAACTTCTGAAACTTTTGTCCTGGGTGTTTTTTTTGGGGGAGGGGAGGTTGGTTGATTGGTTGGTTGTTTTTTCAGTTGTTCCACCCTTTTTGTGTATCCTTTTATCTAATTGTTTTTTACTGATACTTATGCAAGCTTTGGGACTGAATTCTTTATCTTTTTTTCTAGCACCATGTAAATAAAGTTATCAGTTCAGAAAAGATAACACAGACATCAGTAATAAAAGCACAGACAATATTAATGTCATTCTAAATCTTAATAATGATGTTCATGAGTTTCCACTCATTCATAATATCTCTGCAAGATCTATCATTGTTGTATTACATGCATCTGAAGTTTATCAAAGAAGCAAACTACCAAGGACAGGATCTGAGGAATTTTCAATATAAAATAAATACACCTAAGCTGTTGGAAGACATCCATAGAACAAGACAAGACAATCTGTACAGATAGCTGCAGTTTAGTTTTTGTACCTTAAATTTATAGCCCAATTTTATTCCAGCCTACTTTTTCTATATGCAAGCTGTGGATGTCCAAAAGAAGTGTGAAGCACTTGAATAGTGCTTTAAAGCATGATGTCTCCATTCTTACATAGCTGTAAATTTATGAACAAGTACATGGAATTTTTCTAAATTTGAGCATGTAAATTTGCCTTTAGGCAATAAGAAATTTGATCTCACAGAGTTAGTTTTTCCACAATGTCACATGTTTAAACACAGGAGTTTATCACAGAAGTGCCTTTTCAACCATATGTACAGATTTACCAACGTGATTCTACAAAAAATTGAAATTATTGAACTATATTTGAACTGTAATAAAGATATGGTGTTGTATAACATTTGAATTAGACCTGGGAATATTTAGGAGAGCCTTCTTGGAAAAAGAAATATCCTCTTAATTTAAAAAAAAAAAAAAAAAAAAAAAATTCTGTAATGGAATTAA
>NW_008794211.1:1796958-1808571 GCF_000699145.1 Aptenodytes forsteri | reverse complement strand
TCTGTAATGGAATTAAATGCCTAATGTACCTCTGAAATTGGGCACTGGCACAGACTACAGAAGAAAAGTTTGGAGTGGTGAAGCTAAAACACAACTTCACAATTTCCACTTTCTATTCTTTGAGATTCTGTGGCTATTACTCAGCCTGTTCTGTGGCTAGGTGAAAAGTAAATGGCATTTCAGTATAAACATTGTGTATGCACTGCTGAATTGTGTACAATATTGTGCACAATATCATGTAACTTGTACAAATATGTGTATGTGTGTTATAGAACCTAAAGTATACATTTCGTCCTTCCTCCAACAGGCATATTCCTGAGTTTACCCTTTCCACTGCTGTGTAAAGACAACCCTGTTCAGCCTTTGCTATGGTCCAGTCATGACAGCCTGGAACTCAAAATGTGCAATTTCATCCTACTTCCCAGGTCATTCGCCAAGATGACCAGCGGTGTTTAAACTTGCTCAGGCTTCTGTATCAGTGAACAGACGGTGTAAATCCACCCTGAGATGCAGAATCTGCACCATCCCTCCTTCTCAGTCAGCTTAGCACATATTAGTTTGTATTGAAGGAGAACATATAGCTGGGGACACACTGTGCTAGGCACTGTACAAGCATAACAAATTGAGAGTTTTTGTCCAGGGAGCTTAAACTTAAGTTTGAAATGAGAGACAGCAGGTGGATAAGACAGATGGAGAGGAAACACAAAAATAGCAGTAAGATAGCTGTAACCAGTGCAATAAGCAGTGGTCAAACCAGCTGGCTAATCACTGACAAGTGGTTTCTATCATTGCCACAAAGACAAGCTTGAAGGAAGGATTTAAAGTGGAAGTGAGGATTTTTTAGAGTTCTTTCCACATGGAAGTGGGAATATGAGAAAATGACATGGTGTGAAAAATACAACAAACAGGCGACCAGAAGCCAGGATTCCAGCCAGCACGGCAGTGGGAATCTGCATCCTCGATGTATATACAACTGCGGATGAGGTGGGCATTAACCTTAAAGGGTTTTAAAAGTGATAAGTTGAATAAAATGAGAGCTCCAGTAAGGATAATTTGCGTTAGCTATGTTTGAGGCAATGAACAACACAATGATTTGTACAAATCCACCTAGAAATATTTTAGGTCGGTTTAAAGGAGACAAGTTTAAATATTATTAAGAAAGTGGAGGCAAAATTTCCTTCCTCAAGGGGATACATAAACACCTCAACAGCACCAGTTTCAGTAGTGGGGGTCGGGAGGCTGAGTGGGACTTAGGAATGGATGTTTTTGAGGGTTGGCATGTCTGCCTTTTCACCTCAAAAATCAAAGTCAAAAGGCTTTTCCCTGTTGCAGCACATGGACCTCTTGTGGATTTATGATGTCCACCATACATAGGGTGCGTGGAGACTCCTGATGTCTGATGTGCGTTGCCCAGGGAGCAGAGACAGACAGCTCTGTCACCAGAGAAAGTTCACTGGTTTTTTCTATCAGCATCCAAAAAGTGTCTATAGTTAAGAATTTATTTGGAGCACGTTTGCTATTTAAGAATGTAGCTTTTCCGTTTTGGTATTTTATGCTGGTCTCTGAAGCGTGTATCTATCTCTCTCTGTACCTCTCTCCTCTTCACAGATGGTTTCAACAGCTTGAGCTCGCCTCTTTGCAGATGATGCCAGATGCTCCCTCTCTAACAGACAGTTTTAGTTCTCTCACCCACGTACACACAAACAGGTGATACCAGATGCCCCCTCAACTCCAGACCTCACCCAAGTGAGTGCAAATACACATACCCAAGCAATACAGTAGATCTGCATATACTAAACAAATTAAGCCAGGTATGTTTCTATGAGTTAGGACTTGCTGGAAGAACTTAATCTTTCAGTGGCTCCTCCAATGTCGAATCAATATTTACTCTTCTTTTGCTTTGCACCTATTTCTTCCTCTTTCTAAATCAACTGTAAATAGATTACAATTTAATACTTGAGACTTAAAGGGCTAATATAAGGTAGTTTAGCTTTTAACTAGGTCACAGCTTTACAATAAGATCATTTATAAGGTAAACGTTTATCCCACTTATTTCTGGATCTGTTAAATGTGCTTATTCAACAGTTATTGGAAAACTAATAAACCCACCTTTTGTTTTGATGAAACAAATCATGTATATTACCTGTGGAAAAATATATATATTACCCCCAAAAGCAGTAAAAAAAAAAATGTTTTACTGCAGGAATACTGCAAAGTTAAAAATGTATTTCTAAGTGACATTTAGTGCCCACTAAACAGTACCTACATCGTATCTACTATTATTCTAAAAAAAGTATAACTGTAAGTGAAGACTGTTAGGGAAAGAAGATTTTCCTCTACTGCCAAATTGTTTATTTTATATCCTTTCAACACTTTGCAGATGTCAGTCAAACCCTTCATGCCAGCTGTTCTCAAACTGGAGGACAGAGACAAGTGATACTGTGAAACATTTTAAACAATAACATTGGTTATTTTGTCCTCAGGTTAGTACCAGTGTCCTTGTACTTCTCCTCAGGTTCATCTAGACAACAAAATCCAAAGAGCTAGATCTGGTGACTAGAAGAAGCCTACCCTAGTAGGCTGTAAGAGTCCAAGCACAAACATCAGATTGCAGGACTGAGGGATTTAGGTTCTGATATTGCAAGCTTCAAAGGACCTAGATCTATCAGTACAGTGCTCACTACAGGACTGGTTTTGCTGCTTAAATGACTCAGCTGGCACACCCAGAATACACAGAATTCTATAGGACCATAGAAGACTACCTTGAAAAATTTGAGATTCTGCACTGTTTAAAAGGCAAACACAGAAAATAAGTCTTGGGATGGTGTACAATGAGTAATTAACCCCGTATTAGTATCCTAGAAAATATAATCAGTCAAATAAAAACAGGTGAGAGGCTTCTGTAGTCTCTAATCTTCATATTGTGGGATACAGGTTTTCCTTTAAAATATTTTGCATTTTATCCTCTCTTTGAAATATATTGTGTGGCCTATAAAGTGTTATTTCAAGAAAAAATTATTTACTTGAGGAACACCGAATGTTTTCTCAAATACTATGAATAAATTAGCTAATGATCTGTGAAACTTCTTGCAGATAATCCTATAATTCAATACAAAAAGATGTGAACAATATGTTTTATATTGTCTGGCTTTGTTGAGAAAATATATTTTTTAATCTTTCCAGCATTCTGGACATGCTTTATCATTATTGGAGGGTTAGTCTTAGAAGAGCGTTAGACATTTCTGATAGTCACTCTGAGTAAGCTGATCAGCACCAGTAAAAGTGTCTGAAAGGAAGCACCTTTGGAATACAAAAAGTAGTACTGAAGCAGAAGAAACAAAATGAGAGAGACAGAAAGAATATTACAGTGCCAAAGAACAGATATGAAGTTAGGGATGGTTCAAATCAAAACAGTAAATTCTTAATATGACTGCCCAAATGGTTGGTGGTTTTCAATCTGTTTCCTTCTTACTCTATGATGACAGAGATTCTGATTTATTTTTCTTTATTATACCTGTGCATATGGAATGGAAGCAAGATACCCAGTGCAGGAAAGCGGTATTCTCACATGTCTTTGCTTTGACTTAATGCATATGGGTATATTTTAGTCACAGTTTTGCCAGATCATGAAAAGACCCATCTGGAACACATCTAACTGGGACTCTTGAACCTAGATAAAGAGAAATCAAAAAGTTACACACACTTTGAATCAGCTCTTCTTCTGTCAGAGCAAAGTATTGGCTTAGAAAGCGTCCTAGGGCTTTCTTGAAAGCATTGGAGGGTCCGAGCATACACCTGGTTAGGCTTATCATCAGAGACTTTATGATATATGTGTATGTAATATACAAATGTTTTAAACTCATACAGAATGCTTACCTACAGGTTTGCTGGGCTTTTGCAGACCACCTGAAGATATGCGATAGGTCCAACATGTCTAGTGTCAGACCTTAAACACACAGTTTATGAGATGTCTTTCAAAGCAGGGCTTTTTGATCTAGTTATTTTGGTCTATACAGTAAGGTTGTAGTGAGGTCAGAAACACTGCAAGTGATTGCCTTAGCACTAGGATATTCTAAACAGAATATCTTCCTGACAGAGATTACAGACTCAACTCAGTCTTTTCAACAAAATAGCATTTTCAATGGGAAACACTAACTCCTCTAAATCCTTCACATTAGATTCCAGGACCAAAGGATTCAGGTTACAGTTTAAATACCTGAATTCTTTAATCTATTCCACACACATCAAATTCAAAACTATTATACACAATTATCTCTTCTTGGATGAGTCAAACCTGTCAGTGGTGGTGTTGCCCTGAGATTTTTAAAATAGCAATTTCAGTGCCCGGTAACATGAAAGTGTCCAGAAATGATCCAGAAGGTAAGCATCAGCTTAATGGCAAAAATGCAGACCTTTGATCACTGGGGATGTTTTAGAGCAGGCTGGATAGTGATTTCCTTTCTTGTTCCAAAAAGCTTAGATTTCGATTTAATAAATTAATCTCTCCTGCAAGTGAACCTACTTCTCAAAACGCTAAGACTGTTATTGTGGGACTCAGTAAATTTTTGTTACTGTTGATAAAGCTTTTATTTGTAAATCATCAACCTGAGGGTATTCTAGCTCAATAAAGATTGCAACTTTTTTTTTAATCTGCTGTTTTTTCAGTGGCTGGAGTATGAGACATGGTAGCAATTTGTCATAACTAGTCTTTATACTCACCAGATATGATACATTTCGGATTAAAAAAAAAAATTATACAAGATGTGAGTCTTCTTGGAAACAATGAGTGTATAAAACTTGCTTTTAGTTACACATTATATAAGATAAATATCTTTAACCAGCAGTGAATCCAAGCAATCTTAATAGCACAGATGTTGGTCATTGCATAAAAACTGTGGGCAAACATTCAAAGACGATTCATAATTGCCCTCCTAGAATAACTATATAAAACTTGGCAGTGATGATGTGTGGAAGAAGGAGGAGGAAGTGGGAAGTAACAATAATCTTCTATGAGAAAACAACAAATAGAGAAAAGCTGCAAATGTGGGCTGCCATTCACAGAAAGGATATAGATAAAATCAAGTGAATAACTAATGATGTGGGGAAAGGGACATTACCAAAGGGGGAAAAAAAAAAAAAAAAAAAAAAACAACAGGAAATAAAAAAGAGATATCTGTATCTGAATCACTTAAGGCTGAAGATTCTGAGTAAATTTTCGCAGTCATTTATGGTCTGAAACATTTGAACAGAGATGGCTTTGCTGTCTTTACAGAAATGTAGTGTATAGAAATACAGAAAAAGTGATGTTTCTCAACATCCATTATAACATTGGCTCTCACATGTTTTCTTTGTTAGAGACTCAGTCTATTTTGGAGTAGTTTGCCTCAAGTTGTAGTCCTTTGTAGAGCTGTACCAAAGAGTAGGAGCCTGTCTAGAGAAGGAAATCAATGAAGTACTTAGAACAATGACAATGTCTAGCGCCTGTTTTTAATGAGTATGACAGTGCAACTTCCTTTAGCTTATGCTCTTCTTGGTCAACATGTGGCTAAAAAGTTCTAAATTACACTATTGGCTTCTTGAAAATGGAGAGAGTGACTCTAAGATTCATGTCAAAAGGTAACACTGCAAAAGAAATCTCAGTCCTCTGTATAACTTTCCCAAGCTTATTTTCTTAGGAACTCTAGCTGAAAACTTCATGAAATGTCAAGTCTTCGCAGGTTTGCCCTTAATGAGCAAAACTTCAATTATACTTCAAGGCACTCTACTTCTTTGAGGCTCTTTTTTTTTACTTGAAACTCTGAGTCCCCAGCCGTTAAAGTCATGTTTCAGAGACCTGGGAGATATTATAGATTTTTCTTTGCCAAAAAAAGATCACTACCTTTAGGCAAGGTGTGAATACTAGATTACTGTATTTTTTGCTTTCAACTTCTAATTATTTTGTGTCCTAAGTCTGGGTGACTTATTCTTTTACTAACGTGTGTTCAGTACAAATATTGAAAAATTATAGATCCTACTTTCCTTCCGATGTCACAGTTATGTGTCACAAATAACACTAATGAAGCTAAGGGGCTTATTCAGGTTTATATTGATGCAAAGGACAAGAGGGCTTGTCTGTGGTCCATTTCATTGGTTGCATAGAATTAAACATCTGTTTTATATTATTTCTCAAACTTGAAATTTCCTTAAGACAATAATTAGGCAAATACAAATTAGTCTTTTATTCAAAATAAAACAGTCTTATTTTTATCTCCTTACTATGTCACATGCATAACCTTTAGCTCCAGAACTTCATACAGCTTTTTAGAAGTTTTTTTTCTTTCAATTTCAAATTTTAAAATGCCTACATTATATTGTATCATACACAGGAAAATATCATGTAGATATTAAATAAGGTTAATAATTTAGAAACAATTGCAGCAACTTTTCTTTCCACATTGAGTATATTTGTTCTTAATGGAGGAGCTTTAACTGAATTTTCAAACTATTTCAAATGATCATCCAACATCTGAGGAAATGCACAGAAACACTGACATTTGGTCTTGCATTATTACAGTGACTGACTGCAAATTTCAAGTGTTAAAAGGATCTGAATTCAAGTCAAATCAGTTTTCAATGTTGGAAATATAAGGATTGGAAGATTTGATCTGGGAATTAGATACTGGGAAAAAATGAAAATTTTTATTATCAGAAGTTTTAAAAGGAGAGAGATAAACAAACTTTTTTTTTTTTTTTTTCCCCAGAAAAGACATTGGAGGGAGTTGCTTTTTTTGATACTTACCTTGTTAAAATGTCGACATGTGAGGAACATTAACTGTCAGAAGATTTGGGGATTGTTTGTTTGGGTTTTTTCCCCATTTATTTCTAAATTGCATTGTTAATGCTTACAGAAGAGCCAAGGATCTAGCAGGAAGTCAGGCAAATTGCCAAGATGATCAATGTATGATTTTAAGAATTTAGATAATACTTAATTTCTTTGAACACAAAAGATGTTGTACATAACCTTCCTTATAAAGCATTCATGATTTTTTTTTTAATTTATTTAGATTTTGTTCTCTAGCCCAGATTATTATTCCTTTACTTGGAGTGTTATAAGAATCTGCCATGTGTAACATACAGACAGAGTGCAGAAGAAAAGAAGCATAATTGCCCAGTTTTATAGGTCTGAAATTTTGGGACTGAGTAAATAAATTCCATATATTCAAAGCTATTTACGAAACTAAATGGAGAACGTTAATCTCACCTAAATATGGCTATCTAAGGGATAAGTGTCTAAACCTAATGGTTTAGGCTCTAAACTGTTTGAGTCTGTTTTAGGCTCTGTTAAATTTACACAAGACTCCATAAAATGATGTGTGAGAACTGGGGACAGAGCTAAGTATTCCAAGACCCTCATATTGCGCCTTGGTTGCAAGGCTAACCACAGTTACGTAGTGTGACTTAACAAGGGACTCTCTGGTGCACAACAACATTAATTAGATGGTGCACTTAAACACAGGTGTGTTCTATTTCTAATATATGAGAAATTTTCTGCCTTCTCACACGATAAAGACACTGGTAGAAAATCTGAATGTGTGCACAAAGTCAAAGGGAAGAAAAAAAGAATAAATTATCTCTCCTCTCCAAAACACCCCAAAATTTATAATTCTTTTTTCCCTTTCTGCAGCGAACCTATAAAAATATTACCTTATACATTCCAGAAAGGTGTTGAAAGAACAAAACAAAGGGACTGTAATTCTCCACAGCCTGATGTTCAGCTCTAAATGTAACGAGGCATTGTCCAGTACAACTGCTGTTGTTACACAGGTAACAACCTCACTTGGAGAGCATTTCCACCACAAAGTAAACTCAAACCTGTCAATTGAGAGTGTTTAAGTGACAACACATCCTACTTTTGATGTTGACATTGATTTAAGGACTCATTAAGAATTTTTGAAATAGTTGTTTTTATTAAAGAAAAGGAATAAAAGAAAACCTTACAACCATTTCCTGATGAATTAGAATATCGATTTGCTGTTTGTAAAAATATATTATGATCATATGAAAGGCTCTTCTAATCATTCTTATGTAGATTAATACAAAAGTCTCTAATCTACAATAGCTTTTCTTTCAATGTTATATTATTCAAGTTTTTTTCAGATCAATATTTATAAACTTTAACAAGCTTTACATCTAAAGAAATTTTTAATTTTTAAACTGCAAAATATCTTGTCCTACTATTATGTCCTCTCAACAAATTGTTAGGATACAGAAGACAAATCTCATTCTTAAAGTACAGTAGACCAGACATGAAATTCAGGTACAGTTTAGTTCCCTATCATTTCAATAACTAGCTTACCCTATCAATTAGTCTAATGGAAACAAAGTAGTTGTAAATTTATTGTCAATATGATGTATGTAAGGCTTTTTAAGTTAAGAGGCATTAACTGTAGAAAGGAAAAGAAGAAAAAAAAATCCACTGCTCTAGAAAACTAGAGGAACTTCTTCAAGGTCTTAGCCAACATTTGTTTTCTCTTCCAGTGGCATACAGGCATGCTACACAAGGTTTTCTAGGATTTGCTTTCTTAGAGGTATCACAGAAATATTCCTGTGCTGTAGTAGAAACTGTTGCGTATTTTGCTCTTCTGAATGTTAGTTCATTTAGTGTTTACATATATTCTAATATTTGCCTTTCTTTTTCACATTATAAGAAAAAATAATATGTAAAACAGAATAAGATACTAAGCAAATTAGGATTCCATAAAGAGGAAAAGTGTTTATGATGAAGGCTGAATAGGCTTCTAACTGTAAGGCATGTGAGATATCTGCTCTTTGGTTATCAGGATTGGCAAATGAGACATTCCAAAAAATTAAAATAAAAATCTCATTAGGAGAAAAAGGAACCAAAAGTTTGGATAGCACAGGAAGAGATGCAAGATTCCGAGAATATTGTTTAACTTGACTAAAAATTTATTAGGATACCAGTTAACAGGCTACCCTTCTATAAGATTTGGTTGAAGTAGATCTAAGGAAATGAGTTTTTGGGAAAGTATGGAACCAAGAAGACTTGTCTTGTGTCTTCCAAAACTCCTGTCAGGCAAAATACTTGACTTCAGTTGCAACTGTGGAAATTTTCAATTCTATAAAACAAACTTTTGCTGATACAAAGTCTTCTATGATAAAACAATTAGATGTAATAAGTAGATAGAAATTAACATATTCAAAGACATTTTCCCCATGAGGACAGTCAAACAATGGACCAGTTACCCAGAGAGGTTGTGCAGTCCCCTTCATTGGTGGTTACCCAATCAGATAAAGCCCTGAGCAACCTGGTGTGATGCGATAGCTGACTCTGCTTTGTGCAGGGGCATGGACTAGAGACCTCCTGAGGTCACTTCCAGCTTGAATTCTCCTATGATTCTTTGATTCTTTAAAATTCAGCTGCAGCCTCCAGGTACATCTGCATATTTTTGGTACCAGACAACACAGCTATGCCTGATTCCTGCAGACTCAACCCCATATGTCAATATCTGCCCACTTTTTGCTTCAAATATCTTAAAGTATAACAACATAGAGTATTTCCTGACTATTGCTTCAAAATTCTCTCTTGCTCCTGAGTGTAGAGCCACTAACATAAAATGGCTAGGGAGGGCCTCATGATTTTGATGCTTCTCAGTTTCTTTCAGTCCTTGGAAATGGAAACACAAGATAAAAGTGTCCAAATTATTGTACAACTTAACTCTGAAATAAAGTACTTCTTTCACAGAACATGTTCTTATTACCATTACTTCATTAATTGCTTAAAAATTAAATTCTTCATTTCCTAATTAGACTTCATTGGGCTGACTATGAGTAAAGTGTTTGTACTCCAAATCCCCACCTAGATACATCTCTGAAGATATGAAATTGAAGACTGCCAGATGCTAGTACAAGTAAAGCTATCTTCTTCAGTGTCCCAGGTTTTTTTGACAGTTCCCAAATCTTGTGAACTTACTAGCAGTAGAGGATACCTGCCTCTTTATCTAACTCAAATTCTAGTCAGTATAGCCCGTTGAAGAAAGCAGTTGGCTTTGAACTGGCAGTTCCCCTAACCTAATGGTTAAAGTGAAAACAAACCTTATATTGCCTCCTCAAGCTGAGCCCCTCAGCCAAGATGGTGGTGCCTTTGGGAAAACATATTTAAGAAAGGGCAAAACACTACCTGGCAGTGAGAAGTGAAGGGGAAAAAAGTGTGAGAAACAACCCTATGAACACCAAGGTCAGTGAAGAAGGAGAGGGAGAAGGTGCTCCAGGCAATGGAGCAGAGATTCCCCTGCAGCCTGTGGAAGTTTTGGAAGAGGCCATGATGGAGCAGGTATTTCCCTGCAACCCATGGAGGCGACTATGCCAGAGAAGATATCCACACTGTAGCCCACGGAAGGCCCCATGCTGGAACAGGTGGATATGTCCTAAAGGAATCTGTGGCCCATGGAGAAACCACACTGGAGCAGGCTCCTGGCAGGAGCTGTGGCCTGTGGAGAGGAGACCATGCAGGAGCAGGTTTATTCTGAAAGACTGCAGCCTATGGGGGACCCACTCCAGAACAGGGGAAAAGTGTGAGGAGAAGGGAGTGGTAGAGAGGAACTGTTGTGGACTGATCATAATCCCCCAATCCCCATCCCTCTGCACCACTCAGGCCAGGGGGACAGGGAGGGGAGGAGGTAGAAGAGTCAGGAATGAAGGAGTCATGTTGATTCTGGCAAAAAGGGGTGGAGGTTGGGGGAAGGTCTTTTAGTTTTTGTCTTTGTTTCTTACTATCCAAATCTATTTTAAGCAGGAATGACTTAAACTAATTTTCCCCAAGTTGAGTCTGTTTTGCCCATTATGGTAATTGGTAAATGATCTCTCTGTCTTTATCTTTACCCATGAGTTTTTTCATCTTATTTTCTCCCCCTGTCCTGTTGAGGAAGGGGAGTGAGAGAGCAGCTAGGTGGGCAGCTGGCAGCTGGCCAAAGTCAACCAACCAAAGCTCCATCACTCAATTATGAAAAAACCTTTTTACTTTCAGTGATAAAACACTGGAACATCTTTCCCAGAAAAGTTGTGGAATACCCATCCTTGGAGACATACAAAACCTCTCTGGACACGATCCTGGACAACAAGTGCTAGCTGACCCTGCTTGAGCAAGAACATTGGACTAGATCTCAAGAGGTCCCTTCCAACCTAAACAATTCTGTGATTTTGTGAATAGTTAAATATCATAGCCAGGAATTACTGAATATTCTTCAGCAATTCTTTCTTTGGGGGTGTACTGGTTTTGGCTGGGATAGAGTTAATTTTCTTCATAGGAGCTTGTATGGTGCTATGTTTTTGATTTATGGGCTAGGTTTCAAAAGACAATAAGGGAGCAGGACACTCATCACATTCTTCAAAGGGTTTGGGGAATATAGTTCTCCAAGACATTTTTAGAAAATTCCAGCTCATATATTTGTGACTGAATTGAGAAGTCTCATTTGGGCCCAGGCCAACTGTATGAGGTTCAACAAGGCCAAGTGCCGGGTCCTGCACTTTGGCCACAACAACCCCATGCAGCGCTACAGGCTTGGGGAAGAGTGGCTGGAAAGCTGCCCAGCAGAGAAGGACCTGGGGGTGTTGGTC
>NW_008794211.1:1789155-1796926 GCF_000699145.1 Aptenodytes forsteri | reverse complement strand
TAGTGGGCATGGTGGTGTTGGGTTGACGGTTGGACTCGATGATCTTTGAGGTCTCTTCCAACCTCAATCATTCTATGATTCTATGATTAAAGTACTAGTGAGAAGACTGTTTATCTTCCTGCCTGCTCTTTGAGAAAATAGTTCTGATAAAGATGTTAAAAATACTTTTCACAAATTGCTTTCATTGTGGCTGAAGGGAAAACTTGATAGGCGGAAGAGGAAAACCTGTCTCTACAAAGATATTATAATAAGTTCATTGCATTGTAAAACATGAAAAGAGAATAAAGCTTGTACATCTCCACATTTTGAACAAATTATCACATGAAAAAAGATTAACAGGTGGCATTGTCCAGACACTCTACTGAGACACAAATTAAGAGGAGAGAAACAGGTTTTTGGGAGGTTTGGGGTTTTGGGGTTTGGTTTTTGGTTGTTTTTTTTTTGGGGGGGGGTAATTAGTGCTTAATAAACATATAAACATTCAACTGCTGTAATAAAAGCAGTTGACAGGTAATTGCAAAGGCAAAGTCCTAGGACTGATTCATCTTCTTTATGTCTGCTTTGTTTACTAAATTCCCATAAAATCATCTGTGAAGGTGAAACGTCACTGATTGCTGGTTTTAATTTTTTGGTGATTGTTCAAATAATTAAAACCAGCTGTAAATGTAAATGAAGCATTAGGATAACATTAATATAAATTTCTCAGTCATATTTCAAGCTAATTGATATTCAGCTAATTATGAGCTATAGCAACATTGGTGCCAATTATTGTAAGGAATTAGCACATTGGGTTACTCCTACAAAAGAGGTAATTTTTCATGACTTCTGTTGAGTATAAGCAAAGCAATGTGTTAAGTCAGTTTTTAACATCTTCATTAATGATCTGGAAAAAACAGAAGCAGCATATTAATTAAACTTATGTACACGCTTAAGCCAACAGCCTGTTGTTAACATTTAGAAGGAAAGTAAGGAAATAAGAGGTGACACAAACTTAAAAGAGATTGTTTTATCTAAAATATTTTCTAATGCTAATAAACTTTTAAAATAATATGGAGAGTTAGACAAAATTCAACAGTTACTGTTGAACTGTTAAAAAGCAACCAGAGTGGGACATAAAAAAGACTTGGCTTCATAAGATAATTCAGGGAGGACAGGACCTCAGGACATCTCTAGTCCAACTCCCTGCTCAAATTAGCATCAGCTCTGAGATCAAACCAGGCTGCTCAGGGCTGTGTCCAGTCAAACCTTGCTAACCACCAAGGACAGAGACTGCACAGCCTCTCTGGGAAACCTGTTCCCATGTTTGTCTGTCCTCATGATGAACAGATTTTTCCTTAATTCCAGTCTGAAACCCTCCTTTTTCAATCTATTCCCATAGTCTCTTGTTGTCCTGCTCTGCAGCTCTCAACTCTTGAGTTTCAAGTCTCTTGTCAAATCAGCTTTGGTAGTCTTCATCAATTGTAAAGTGGGGAAGTGGGAAAGAAATATTTTTCTTGTATTAATTAATATATATAGATTCAAAGTAAAAGTTTGTAATAAGTGCTAAATTGAGTTTGCTGAGTGAAGCAAGAACAGAAAGGTAAGGAGAGGAAGCCAAAATGTCTTAAGGTTTCCAATTAAAATGCTTTTTCAATTTAGTTCCCAAAATAGATTATTTATGTGCATGTGGGTGGAAAACTGAAAAAGTTAAGGAAGAAGAATATGGACTTTGGCAAGAAAGGGTCAGAAAGGACCTCCCTTGCCCATATGTTAACAGTAGCATCTCTTCTACTTCTGACAGCTCTTAGGGCTTTCTCTGTGAAGCCCCACTGCTCCTAGGGAAATGCCCTCTTACAGCAGGAGTAAGAACAATGAGAGACATTTTAAGAACCCTCCTACATGTACACACCCTCTTGCCCCATACACTTTCTTATGTGAGGACCTACAAAGAGGACTTGGGCTTGCTATTTTGTTTTTATGGGATCTGGAAGGGCAGCTTCAAACTCATCTATGCCCTGTCTGCACAGACATACCAAAAGCCTGCAGCATGTACAAGGACATCTGGGATTCATTTTCAAATCAAGCTAAAATGTGCTAGTTAAGGAGAAACTAAGCCTGGCCGAGCAGGAAAAAGCTCTCTGAAGAGTTAATATGCAGCTCTGTCTGAAAGCACACAGCAAAATTAGGTATTATACCGGGAGCTAGTTTAAATGCTTATGTTGCCCAATAGAGAATTAAAATATTTTTTCTTCTTGAAAATTGAATGGAAAAATAATATATGATAATGTAGTTAAGGAAGCATGTATAAAAGGAGATAGAATAAAGAAAAATTGTTTGCACAAGAAATAATTTCTTCTCTTTAGAATTCTGCCTTTGCCAAATAAACAATGTTTTTTTTATTCAGTGCTATCAGTCATTTGTTCTAATATGGAATTACTTTTCTGAAAACATGTTTATAGTTAGGATTGCTTTGCTGTCACATGATTATGGGAATAACTGATTTTTCAGCTCAATGAACAAAAGTATGTGTTCAGAGAGAAGATTGTCAGATAGACATCTTTTAGATCACTTGGGAGAAAGAAAATTTGTTTCACTTTAAATACAACTAAAGTTCTGTATTTAGAAGAGAATTCAAATCCATCTGTCATCCATAACAAGAAAATGAATGGTCTTTCCTCATTCCCTTCATTTGCTGGAAACCCTAGACAACTCAGTTGAAATTCCTTTGGTTTTTGTTGTCTTCTCTTTTTAGCAGATTTATTCAAAACTAGTTTAAAAGTTTATTAGTCATTCAATGTCATCAATGCACAGGTAGTTTAAGGCTTGTAAAGCTTGAACAGAAAGACCATTCACTGAGACTGTTCTAGATCAAACCATTCACTGTCCCTGAGTCTGTGAGACCCCTGAGAGAGCCCTGAATATCCCTGTCTTATCCTCACAAGTTCTTTCCCTCAACAATTTATTTTTTATTAGTTTATATATCCCTGCCGAAACCAGGACAATATTTAATTATTTTAAATATATCACACAACTATTAATTTTAACTAAAGATCCTAATTAGCAACTGTCTACAAGCACTAGTAGGACAGTTAGCTGATGTTCATGTTCAGATCCTTGGTATAATGAAAAGCTGTTCTAAGGGCAACAGCTCCAAAGAAAGGGGTTGAGAAGGAACTGAACTTTACCACTGCGTAGGACATCATTCAATCTCCGGACACGAGGCAACTAGGAGACTCCTATCATGCTGAAGGAGAACCTGAGGGATGGAAAGCACACACACTTAAGAAAAGAAAATCTTAGGTATCAAGAGGAGGAAAAGGCCTCTAAACCCATGAACAGGGCTGAGACTATCAGGATTTTGTTCTTCCAGAATTCCCATTTTGAAATGAGAAGACATGGGGAGAGGATGCCTCACAAGAGCCTGTTTCACTGGGTTCATGGGCTGCAGAGGAATCTGGCACTGTTAACATTCACCTGTCAGAAGTCAGATGACCTTCTAGTCAGATAGAACTTCTAGTAATATCAGGCAATTGTTTAATAAATAACTCTGCCTCAAATTAAGACAAGCTAACAAAATCTGACAAAAAGAGAAAGGGAAATTATGAAAGTTTAAAAAGAAAGAAGAAAGAGGATTTTACAGTCAGATGGGAAGAAGAGGAGAAGAATTGATATTGAAAGGCCAGAGAGAAGTCGTTAGCTTCCTTACATGATTGGTGACCATGATTTGGGAGGAAAGGGGAACTGCTACTCTGTCATTGCTTACTCATTGAAATGGAAGGATAGCAAAGTAGGCAGCATCACCTACTGTCTTTGTTTCCATCTCTTCTTCTAGAATGAATCTAAACAGCTCTTGTAGTCACAGGAGGTGGATGATGGCTCTGAGAGACATTGTCTTGTGACAGGAGGTAGACCTTGGTCAAGAGTCAAAGGCCCTCAGCCCCTGCTCTTGCCAGCAACGGTAGTGGCTGAACTTCTGCATCTAGCTCTAAGAATTTCTTTCATTTGCAGGGCATTGCTACTTCAGGAGACAACAGAGACCTTGGAGGAGATCACTTCTACCTTTTGTGGTGTCAGAGCAGAGAGCAGTGAATCTCATTAGCTGCAAGCAGATATTACCCCATACTATGCAGGGGGGTGTGACATTTCTTATAACCCTCTGGCATGCTTGTGAGCATTAGACTGTGCACCACAAGTTTGTCACAGTCTTCATGCTCCCTAAGCGGCTCATCTAGCTGACCAGGCACTCAGTTTGCTCATTAAAGGTAGGCTGCTCAGCAGCCACTTCTACCTGTTTTTGCAAGGAAGCAGAAAAGAGAATACTCTGAACTGTCTCTCATCATTGGCATAGACTCAGCTGAAAGTTTTGGGTTCATGCATAAAAGAGTAGCTCCAGTGAAATAAATCACTTGTGCATGCTGACTCCCTCCAAAACAGGACAGCAGGACAAGGAGTGGTCATTCAGCCAGGATCATCTATGTACAAGTATTACACATTTTATTCTCCTTTGGCAGAAATTCAGCCCAAATTAAATAAATTTCAAAGTAACTTCAGATTACATTTTATTTTCAGTAAGTACTGTATTAACATTTTTTTTCCTTAAAATACCTCTAATTTGTATTAAAAAAAAAAAAAAATCCCAGAACTATACAGTCGAACTGTACTAGTAAGTGTGTCAAATATAAGTGTAGCTCATGCTCTCCTAGTTACTAGAATTCACTCTTTCTCTATACATGAAACAAACAATGCTTGTACAATGTTACTAACAGACGTATATCCACTTTCAGTGGTTCTGTTGGAGTATGTATGTACCTGGATAGATTGCAGTATGCCAGTAGAAGTTTTGTGGGATTTTAATGGAAGTCAGTGGAAGTGGTGCAAATTTTAGCCTAAAACGGTGTGAAAGCTGTTTGGCACACAAGTCAAATGAACAATAAATTAGGCAAATTACTTACTCTTGTCTGATTTACTCATGGCTTCAGAATAACACAGGGAATTCAAATTTAACCACTATAAGGTGAGCACTGATAAAAAGGAAGGAAGGGATTACAAGCTCAAGGAAAGATGTTCCCTTTAAGGGATACTGAATATGTGAATAGTCAGGCATAAAGATTACAGAGGACAGGGACAAGTATATAATATATATTAATATTTTAAAAGAGAGGATCTGTAAAGTGTTTTTGAGAAGTACTGCTATAAAGCTGAACATAAGGAAGTTTAACATAGCATGAATATTTTTCTGCAGCATAAGCCAGTTAAGGCTGCTTTGGCAAAGGGATGGATTGGATATGGCTTCTTCAGCTTTCTTTCTCAAATGTCTGATGTGTGTGCTAATCAGTTTTGCCTAAATAAGGGTGTCATGACAGTGCCCACAGATATCATATATTGACCAATCCATTCAAGCTATTTTGTTTTCTGAAATTTCACTGGAAAAATTAAATAACCATCGAAAGAATAGCATCACTTCCATCAATGTCTATCTGCTTCTTTGGAGTATTGGAATTGGGTTATTCCAATGCAATAGCATCACTTCCATCAATGTCTATCTGTTTCTTCGGAGTATTGGAATTGGGTTATTCCAATGTCATTTCAGTTCTTCTTTCTTTGTAAGAGAACTATCCCAAACAATTTGCTTAGAAAGTGAAATCTTCTTATTGTGTTAAATTGTCTTTCCACATTATGTTGCTGTCAAAAAATTATGATATATATAAGCCATCAAACATGGCAAATTTGTTTTCATTAGGAAGTTTTTCAATCGTGTCTGTGTGTTGTTTCCTAATCTTCTTACATGTAACCTCTAGGAATTGCAGGGAGATGAGAGGCGCACAGATTGCCTGCTTGCCTTTTATTTCTTCTCCTGAGATTTCACTACTGCTTCCAGCAAGTTTAACATAATCTTTGTGCAAACAAATCTTCTCTTTTGTCTTACTAAACCTTATGTATCAAGCCCCTTTCAAGAGTGTGGATATGAACAATATAATGATATGCATTTTGAGATGTTAGAACCTATATGCAAGACAAGAATACTAATGTGTCTTCTAGGACCATATAGAAAACCAGGGCCATATTCATATTTCGTATCCCAGTTACAAGATGGTTCATTGATTTTCCTAAACTCATGCACAGATTATATTATAACCAAGAAGGACCCAAATATAAAGAAATTATTTTTAATTCAGTATTAGAAATTGGTATAAGAAGCAAATAAGCAAGCAGAAATTTAAAATGACTTAATGCTAAGAAAATGCACATCAGTGATGTTTTAACATTTTCAGTGTTATTGCTTTAAAACTATATTAATAATTATTTGTCATCTGCTAAATCCTTTAATTTATACAGCAATCAGAACAACAGTTGTATTTTATGAATACAAAGCAGGGCCAAAACATTTAAGAAAAAAACCTAAACTGATAAACATGAAAAATAATAAACATATCTTTTCTTTTAAACATCTTTTGTGAAAAAAATTGGAGCAAAAATATTTATGATGTGAATATGCAGGTTTGTAATCTATCCAGTTCTGAAATCTTATTGAGTTTTAATTCATATCAAACCAGATATTTTTCTTCCCTCATACGTACTATTTTTATATTATTTTTATTAGCAGATAATCTTAAAAAAACATGCCCCTGGGGTGGTAAAGCAAATTTACCCATTGCTTTATAGTGGAGATTCTCAAGGGGACTTCAAAGATTTTCAGAACCAGCACACTGTATTTCAGAAGACTTAAAAAATTGTTTATGTTTGTATTTAAGTCTTTTTTTTTTTTTTTATACAAAAGGACCTTGCATATATTCTTGCTACCATTTACTCAACTCTTGACAGCTCCCTGGTTTAAAAGTATACTGCAAAGAAGCACATGTATATTCATAAAGCATAAGCTGTATTTGGACTAGGGAAAATATTTTTTGTTGCATTTATATTTCTTTGTAAATTTGGGGGATTTTACTGTTCATGAAAATGAGAGATTTATAGTACAGGCTGGTTCAAAGCACAGTGCTGACAGGTGCTGTGCATTAACATCTCTACAGATCTCTGCAAAAGGCACTCCACTCCTGACTTACACCACCTCTGCTGCTCTAATACTGATTGCCTACATTTTCCCCATGCCAAGGCTGTCAGGTCTGTGTTGAGTTGTGTGGTGGGTTTTGAACTAGCCAGCCTTCCACTGAGGACTGCAATAAGATCACCAAATTAAATTCACATTTTCTCTAACCTGGAAGTAAAAGTAATGTAAACAAAACATATTAGTCCTCTCTTTGGCTACTTCAATGACCCTAGCACCTACATTCATTTTCAAAGCAAAGATGCGACTACTGCACTTTTACACTTTCCTGAGCGTCAGTCAAACCTCCTCTGAATGAAGCATCTAAAGTTGCTGTAAACGGATGTAGGGCTTAGGAGCTTTTCTACTTTCTGTAATAAAATGGGTGTGTACATGGGAAATCTGGGATTCCATGGAGACCTTATTCTCTATTTTGTTATGCCAAAAAAAGATTTATTATTTAACTACAGTGAGATATCCTTGCTTAAGGGTAATATAAGTGATGTGAAAAATCTTTGAAAGTAAAGCTCTCTGGAGTTGAAGGTATGGGACAAGAGGAACTGAGAGAGTTTGGAACTTCCAGGCCCATGAAAGCCTTTGACACTAAAAATTAGCTATAGTCATTGTTTCTTAATATTTCCATGTGACAAAGTCGAATTTTACACCAGTGTTAATAGATGTCATGGTTTAACCTCAGTTGGCAACTGAGCACCACACAGCTGCTTGCTCGCTCCCCCTCCCCCCCGCGGG
>NW_008794211.1:1772250-1788298 GCF_000699145.1 Aptenodytes forsteri | reverse complement strand
TAGCAACAACTAAACCATCGGTGTGTTATCAACATTATTCTCATGCTAAATCCAAAACACAGCACTGTACCAGCTACTAGGAAGGAAATTACCTCTATCCCTGCCAAAACCAGGACAATAGACAACCAGTTTCTATGTCCTGTTGTCCCACTTTAGCTTATGGAACACATTTGTGGAAAATTTAACTCTTCTCTTCTTTTGTAGTTATCCCTTGAGAATCTGATTTCTGATCCTACTTTACCTGAACCTCCCAACACCAAAAAACCAAAAACCCCAGCCAATATTTGAATACTCCAGATGGTAAGTTTCAGCTAATCAGAGCAGAACAACTTTTTCAGAATTTGTAAACCATTCATATACAGATTAGAAAATTTTCTCTACTCAAAAGTTCCTACAACTTAGCTACTTAATGTCCTTGCTGTATACCCTAATTTCAGTGATACACACTGAGAAGACACTTGGATAGGTGGAAAAAAAAAATGTGAATATTTTTTCCAGTTCTGCAACCTTTTGATTTCTAGAGGAAAAAAATGGAAGAGGTATGTATCCATGTAATAAACTCAGCATAATGGAATTCCAGCCTCCCTTTCCAATTTAAAATATGTAGGTTAAATCTTTGAGTATGAGTTGATGGTCTCACAGTGTTGCCTCATTTTCTTTTTATTTGTCTGCTCACCAAGACACTATTTAATAACCTGTTTTGAGAATGGGGTTACATTTCCTGATTCCTCTTATTTTAGAAAAACCTAAAGTAGACAATTGCAGAGCTCTGGCTCCTTCACTCAGACTCAAAGTCTTTTCAAGTTATGCAGCACAGTTTATTTCTAGCAATGACTATAAAGCTTTCTCTGACACCTTAAATTGCATCCAGTTTCATTCTCTCCAAAACCCTTAAATTTTCACTTGGTTCATCAGAAAATGAATCAGTTTTATTCATTTTACCCTGCAGTCTCATAACTCTTTCGTTCCTCTTAAGATTCAGCTTTACTGGAGGGGAAGGGAGAAATCCAGTTGATTTCCCACAAATGGTTCACCTGGTTTGTAAAATGCATTGAATGTGCATTTAACTAAGGTTCACATGTATGGAATAAAAATTTAGCAGAAGCACACACAGCTGGCCTGTTAAGTTCCAAATGTAAAATAATTTAGATTCTATGAATTGCTTGCATTTGGGGCTCTAATTTTTGGTTTGTTTTTTTTTTTTTTTTTCCTCAGTAGAAATACTCCTCTTGAATTATAGCTTTGCAGTCAAAGAACCAGAATGTTTTAGTGGGTGGTACACCTGATTCGGCCAGGATAAAGAAATTCTAATACTTTTCATAGAAACGCTTGAGGTTTCCCTTCTGGCACTGACTCAAAACTTTAAACAAGTTTTTACGACTCTTTAAAAGACTTTTTTCCCCCTTCTTCCCATTGTGTTTTTAATCAGTCAGGATTCCGCTGAAGATGTTGAAGAAGCTGGTGCGTTGCCAAAGCTGCCTATCTTTGGAGCCTCTGGTGCTGAGGGGGTTGCTCAGGAATCGGAAAAAGAGTGCCCACCAATGGAGAGTGCCTTACCGGAGGCGGAGAGCCAGGAACCAGAAAAGGCTACAGGCACTAAGCCAGCAAGTGCCATGGAAGGGAATGATACAGAAATAACTTCTGAGAATGAAATCCTTTTGGGGCGCAATTTTTTGTTTTTTTTTTTTTTTTTTTTTCTGTGATCCATGAGAATGAAGAACATTAGCCCATCATACTTGTTTTATGTTCAAATAAAGAAAGATTGTGAACACAAGATGCAGAATTCTTTAATAAAGATACCAAAAAATATTTTTTCCTTGACTTTTAGAAAATTTGCATACATCATTTCTTATTTTATACATGCAAATGTATATCCATATCCATATCCATATCCATACATTCCTGGGTTTAGAAGTTAGAAAGTATAATAGAAAATAATGACGATGTCATCAATGAAATTGACATGTAGAGATTTTCATTTTATTAATACTACATAAATATAAAGGCATCTGGTATAAGTGAACATTTAATTTACCCATATGGACAGCATTCCTACTGCTAGGCTACATGTCAAACTCAGAATTTACAATTCATTCCAGATTATTGCAGGGAATATTTCTTCACTCACATTTGTTGGATAGCCAACAAGTTCAAGCCAACAAGACAAAGTTCATCTAGTTTAAAGCTAGAAAATTATTCTCTTTATGTCTCTGTTCAGTTTCCTGCCACCAACTTGAGATTTGACATTTTGCTGGCACTCCAGGCTGCACACCAAGGCTGTCTGTGTGAGAGTTCCTGGCACTTCACTGTATGGATCAGTTCCTGTGCAATCTAACAGCATGGTGTAATCTTTCATGAAGTATTTCTGGTAGAGAAAGGATTGATTTACAGCAATAACTGCATCTTTCCCACTTCCTCTCTCCTGCAGGGTCTGAATGTCAAAGGTACTAAGAGTGTCATGGATATTAAGATTAGCTTAATAGAGATGAACCGGAGTCTCCTTAATGCCTCTTATTTTCATCTGTGCAGTAATAAATAAGTAATTTTTAACATAAATTACCTTTAGAAATCATAATACAGTCTTTAGAAACATAACTTAAATAAAACTATACTGTTAAAATTAAATATATAACTGTTTATTGGTGAATAGTAAAAGTTGAAATATATAATGATATAAGAAATTCTAGACATGAAGCTTTATTGAAAAGCATTTGTTCAATTACATGAATTTGAAAAACACAGAACATGGCCTCCTGCTTTTAAGAAAATGGGTGAACAATACATTCTCAGATGTTGTTCTATTTGAGAGGTATTGAGTTTAGTCAATTAAGCTCCAGAAAACAGATTTCATTGATTGTAAGACAACTCTTGACACTATCTAAACTATGAAAAGCTTTGCAGGATATCATATACTTCAACCAATTTGCACTTTTTAAAAATGTTATTAAGTATTGCACTTATACACATATATTGAAAGGTGGAAAATAAGATTTTTTTTGTAGTAGCATAACCTGTAATGTCAATACCTCAAGTGCTGCAAGCTATTTGAAAATATCTACAGAGATAACAAATTATTTTTTTATGATACAATAGAAAATTGTCTTCTAAAACTTTTCTCAGTATTGATATGAGAAACACAAAATTTGACTTCACATATTATGCCTTTTTCTTAAATTGCTGCCAGCCAGATGCAACTCGTCTCATGTAGTTTCTGCCATGAATGAATTTTCTCCTACTCTTGGGACCGAGGCTAGCTTGTTCTACATATAAGAGGAACTGGCAAGTTTGCAAATGTTCCAATTACAGAAGACATATGTCATGCTAAGTTCAAGTGTTATAATAACTCAGAAAGATGTAGATTGCAAGAGCAGGAGCCATAGCATGATGCAGACTATGCTTTTGCCATTGCTACTTGAAAGGACAAACCCCTATTAGAACAGAAAAAATAAGTTCTTGACATAAACTGATAAGTTAGTTATTTTGAAAGTATTTAAATAGAATTGTCTTACATAGTTGTTTTTCAGTAAATACTCTGACTACATAATTTTTAAATTCACTGAGAAAATAGAAAAAATGCCATAAAAACCTATGATAAAAGTATGTATTTTTTTCCTATAGATTATAGAAATGAATTAATTAAAATTCTTATTTTCCCTTTTTGCTCTGTACAAGACCATTTTATATTTTACTAGGCATATAGTTTATTTTCTGTAATGTGCCTTAAGGAAGGATTATGTATACTTAAGGCACACTGCAAGTAGCAATCATACTAGTATTAATTTACCTATCCAAAATTCAGATACTGCTTGTCTTAACATCTTCCCAACACACTATCTAAGATACACAAATTATTTTAATGATCCAAGCTGCAAGCTAACTGAATATCTAACCTGAAACATAGTGGTTATATATGTAAGACCATATTAAACAATTCTTATTCACTGGTATGTGATCATCTACATTATTAAACTGTTAAAACAGAATTTAATTTACCGGCATGGACATAACCAGACTGTTCAAGCAAACCAAGATGCTGTAAAGTCTATTTTTGCATCATTCTGTTTCTAAAACACTTTGCGTTTGAGAAAAGCCCTCGGATTGATGAACCCTGTGAGCCTTTTCATTTTACAGGGATCTGTATTGTATATCCTGTAGTCCTCAGAGCTGGCTGGAGTCTCTGTGAGCATTTATATGGTGATCCTTTCTAAGAAACTTCCAGCAAGATTCAGCTGCAGATTCAGATAACCAACTAGTTATCTATAACATAAGTGTCTACAAGTGAGATGGGTATCTAAGCTCCTATTATACTCAATAAAGATTTAGTAGGTATCATTGGTGGAGCCTACAAAATGATTTTGCTCTCCTTAAATTAGATAACTAGTAGAAAATATCAGTTTCCTATAGACAGGAATGTAGTGCCATTTGAATTATCCTGATGTTCACTAGCTGGAATGACAAAAGATAAACACGAGATCATTGCTTTGTGGACTGACAGCTAGAGGCCAAACTCAGATGCACCCTGTGCACAGGCCACTGAATCCCTCTAGGAAGAGACTCAGATGCCTGAAAATGGGTATTTAATGCTATTTGTATTGTTATATTTGCCTCAATCTCCTACTGGAGAAAGTTTCAGATATCTCTAACTTGTGATATCTGTAATCCCCTTATGTATGACTTGGGTTTCTTAGGGAGTCACAGAGTGGACTAGATGCCCATGTGTAGGCAAGTAATTGAATTAGCTGAGTCAGTCTCTAGATTCCTTTAAACGCGTAGTTAAAGTCCACTGCCTATAAAGGGAGTTTAGGTATTTAGCAAATATTCAGGCACATTGATATAAAAATGTAGATGTCTATCTCAGATCAAACCCTAAACCCTACACTGTAAACACCTAGATGTGATAACCTTAAAGAAATCTCAACATGTCTGCATCTGGAGCAGAGCACTCCTACCTTCTTCCCGTCTTTCACACAAACACCCTTCTATGGATGGCCTTGGAAAGAGACATTTATCTGACAGTGTTTCAATGTATGCACTAAGCCATGTGTGCTGTGGAGCACACATGGAGGTCTTTCTACCTAAGAAAAAGTAAGATGATCCATTCATATGTTTTTAAGAATGCAAAAGAAAATATCTGTCTTCAGTTGAACTATCATTTTCATTCATAGTAATCCAAGAAATTTTGAAGGTTCATAAACAACTAAGAATTCAAGGCTAAATCTTGTGGGGATAGAATTTGATCTTTGCGTGAGACATAAGTTCTTCCACTTAAAAAAAAAAAATACTTTCTGTGTAAGTGCTTCCTGTGACTCATGCTACAGCTCTGACACCTTTTTTTGTAAGATATGAGTCAAGAAATAAAAGTAATCCAACACATCAACATTTAATAGAAAAAAAAATCTTCACTTTAGAGTTATCTAATTTTCTTGAGGAAGCTATCTCATTTAAAAATGTAGCTTGGATATTATCTTCATTGTTTAGAGTTCCTATAGTAACAATAGTTAACTATCATTAAAGTTATAGGCCTAGAGACAAAATGCTCTTAGTGTTTTAACAAATATGTGTAATACAAAGAATTTACATTGCTGAATCTACAATCCTTTCAGCAAAACTCTGTGAAAACCAAATAAACAAGCAAAAATGGAGGGGAAAAAAAAAAAAAGAAAAGAAGAAACCCCTGTCACCTGTATTAGTTGTTTCTTGTCTAATAGTAGTTATTATATTACAGGAATACGATTATCAAATGAAACAACATTCACTAGTGAAATAAACAAGCATTCACAAGTTGAAGGAACTTGCATATTACCATCTTACATAGTTAAAACTTTTTTATTCTACTGTGAAGACTTCAAACAGAGTCCTAATCTGTAGTTCATGGGAATTATGAATATTTATGCAGGTGGAAAACAAGATAACAAATATTCAGACAAGAACTGATTTTCGCCCTATACTATTTTTTATTTGTTTTCTTTTTGTCTTCTATTTCAGCGGCACTATAGCATTATGCCTTTGTTACGCTTCCCATTCTCCGTTTATAGTTTATGCCTTGGCCCATTTGTGGTTTCAAAGGGTTTTTTTTTTTGCCAGGGGAATGTCCGAAATGGTGCCCTAAATTCACTAATTATCAGAATTACTCTGAGGCTATTGAAAAAATAAATGTTTCAAATTAAATTTTAAAAAAAACCTTAATGATTCTTTACATCCTAGCCATCCAGAATGCCTAGACTCTTGGCTCCAAAGTGACCTTTCTCTTCCTGTTCATGTACTGAGGCATGTAGTAATTTCCACCTGAATTTCAGGCTGATGCAGACACATCACAGGTACATCTAGCTTCACTCAAAGGTTCTAAGCTCATTTCTGTATGAAAGTTGAGACAGGCAAGATTGTCTCTATGTTCCAATGAGAATAGGATTACCCATTAGGGGTTCCTAAGGTGACTGACAGATCCTCTACCTTCATGAACTAAAGATGTTTCAATCATTTTTGCTTACTGGAATTAGTTTCTTATGACTGAAAAATCTTCAGTGTTTATTAAGAAGCAAGTTCACGTTAGGAAAAAAGTTAGCTGGAATAAGGAGAAAAGGCAGTTGAATTATGGGTCATTTTTCCCAATCCAGGCAGGGCTGTAATGTTGAAAAAAAAATAATTTCCAATGTATCACAAAGAAGCTTCCCATTCCATAAATAAAGATGGATAGGGATTTGTTTCTCCTTCTTGTGAAGTGATTCTGGAAAGTTTATTGTGTAGACTTAAAAAATGGCACCAAATGGGAACCTCAACAGTGAATAAAATAAATAAAAACTCAGCTGTGCAGGAGACTACCAAACAGGCATATTTCCTTTAACTTATGCAAAATACAAAATGTATTTTTAAGACTTCTGTCAATTTCACTAACTGTTATGAATTACTTGCTTCTTCTTTAAACCACTTATTTTCTATTTCCCATAGCTGTGATACAAATTGCCTTATTTTATAGCCTACTGGTTTTGGTCCACAGCTTTCTGAATCTCTTTTTTTGGAGACTAACATAAGTGATTTTATTTTATTGATTCCTCTCTTTCAGATAAGAGAGAATTAATGTTTTGTGGTTTGTGTTGTGTGTTTTGGTTTTGGGGTTTTTTTCCCAGTTGTTTGTTTGGGGTTTTTTAAGTCATCTATTTCCAAGGCAGAATACTGTACATTTTTTCCAGCCATAAGCAGAGGGTAGGAGAAGAACTGCTAGTAGAAGGAAAGCTATTGATAGTTGTCCTAGCAAACTGGCTGTGAAGGCTAGAATATGTGCATGCGCTCCCCGAGCCTTTAGGCACCTATCCAACATATCCTAGTAATTTCTCTGGGAATTAACATATTTCTTGACAAGCTGACTTAGAGATTGCACATGCATAAGGCAACAGACAGAAGTCAAATCGCATTGCTTTGGTTGGCTCTGACTCAGGTTCTGGCCTTCCTCTGTGAAGGGACAGTTTGGCTCGTCCAACATGCTTGACACTGAGACAATCGTTTCAAAACCCAGTTTTGGTCAAGTGGAAGCTGGGGTGAAGCCACCACATCTCATAAATCCCAGGTGACAGAGTCCTTACTGTCCTAAGGGTCTGCTCCAATGTTTAACAGTGTTGACAATTAATCAGTGTCTGAATTAATTGTTAGACAAAGTAATCAACGTCTAAATAGTGTCAGAGTTTCTGACTTCAATCTTCAGTTACAAAAGTTTAGGTGTTTTCATCAAAGGACCCAAGAAATCTTTTGGTACAAGTTCCCAGACTTTGGCAGACAAAGTAGTCCACGAACCAGTTTGCTTGTCCCTTTCAGAAGTTCCTCTCATTAACATTTCTCAGTAATTAGCATTTTCTGGCTCAGATTTTTTTCAGCATTCTTAGCTTGTTAACACCAGATTTACAATAGCATCCAAGAGCTTAATGCCCTGTAGAGACTGCGATCATCTCTGCTCAGGTTGCTGCTTGACCGTTTGCAAAGAGGAGGAGCCCAATGCTGCGGCTGAGATCCCACAGGCCAGGACACACAGATGGAGAGGGCACCACCATCCCGATTTACAAGGGCACATTCTGAACTGCTATTCTTCCCAGCAGCAGGAAGAGTTACAAGTTTTGAGCAGCCAGTGGATTCTGCTCATCTAACCCAGGTACTTACATGATACAGAGCCAGGACTGCTGATACTGCACCCCTGTGACTGTCGCTGTGACCCCTTGAATTGTATCTGATAAGAGGTGAACTAGGAAAAGAAGAGAGGGAAACGTTACAGGCTGTCCATGTTTGGTTTGCAACTACAAATAACATTTCCTTTCAAATGGAAGCCGAGTACTAAGACCAAGCGTACTTATTTATCTGCACAGTGGATTGATGCAAGGGTGAGGGATGACAGAGAAAGATGGAAGCATTTGTCCTGATGCTTTTGAAGTCTGTCCTTAAACTATTCACAGCTTGGAAAGGCAGCTGTTTTCTCCTCCCAACATCAATCTACTGCAATATTAGATTAGCGTTATTCAACACACGCACAGACAGGACTGGAAGAGGCTTTGTCTTCCGACTCCCCTGCCCTCTCTCCCCCTCTTCCTAACTACTGTTCTCAGATTATTTTATGGCATTGCTTAATTTTTCTTTATTGGCAGAAAGCCTAAATTAAAGAGATTATAAATGCCCCACCCAGCCTCTTACTCATTCCCCTATCCTGTGGGATGGGGAGAAAATAAAAAGAAGGCAAGAAGACTTATAGATAAAGGTAAAGACAGTTTAATCAGGAAAGCAAAAGCTGCGTGTGCAAGCAAGGAAAAAGCGGAATTAATTCACTACTTTCCATCAGCAGGCAGATATCCAGCCACATTCTGGAAAGCAGGGCCTCAGTACACGTAACAGTTGCATGGGAAGACAAATAGCATAACCACAAACATCGCCCCTTCCTCCTCCTCCACCTGAGTTTTCATTGCAGAGCATGATAACATATGGCATAGAATATCTTTTTGGTCAGTTAGGGCTAGCTGTCCAGGTTGTGTCCCCTCCCAAACTCACACCCCCAGCCTACTCACTTTGGGGCAGGGATGGGAGAAAGAATAAAAGTCTTGATGCCGTGCAAGAACGGTTCAGCAAAATCCAAAACATTGGCATGTTATCAACACCAGTTTAGCCACAAATACAAAGCACAGCACTGTATGGGCTGCTATGAAGGAAGGTAACTTAATCCCAGGCGATCCCAGTACATTTGTTAAATTAGAGCTTTAGCAAATCCACATACTGACATGCGCAGACTATGTTTTATTTATCAACACCAGTTTAGCCACAAATACAAAGCACAGCACTGTATGGGCTGCTATGAAGGAAGGTAACTTAATCCCAGGCGATCCCAGTACATTTGTTAAATTAGAGCTTTAGCAAATCCACATACTGACATGCGCAGACTATGTTTTATATTTTTTTTTAATTCTTAAGTATCACAGACATGCCTGGGAAAATATATCCTTATATGCACATGCACAAACGGAAATCTTACTTGTAGCACTGAGAAGAAAAGACCATTTATTTTACCCATTTTAAAAAGAAGAAATATTAAAAGTTTCCATTTACAGCTTAATTTTATCTAATGTATCATCTTGCAGAAAACTTCTACTGGTTATTCCTTGATCTTTGGAGGAAAATAGGTTTCAGGAACAAATTATAGCTTATTGAATAATTGCCATGCACTTTTAAATTTTATGGAAATATCTTAGAATCAGACAAATCAGGAAATCAGAAAACAAAGGATATACACAGCTTTAATCAATTTAGAGGTTATGTTTTGGTTATAGAAATAGAAATAAATGCTTCATTAAGCAAATGACCTTGAACTTGGTCCATGATGGATACTGTAGTTAATTAAACTGTATGTTGAGGTAATATATTTTATTGTATATGGAAGCATTTAGATGAAAAAGTGGGTAATGGATTTTGCTAGTCTAGTTTTGGAAAGCACAGTAATGAAAAGAACTCATTCAGACAGATGAGGTTATTGTACAGAGTTTTGCATGTATATACATATCAGTGTAAATTCTCAGGGTTTTCTTTTTTTCAGTGACTTCAATGGTGTTAGTCAGATAAGCATGTAGGTATCTTTTTACAGGACAACTTCAAAGAAAACTTTTTGACTACTATGCAATTTTTAAATTCTTATTAAATCTATAATTAAAGAAAAAGATGAACATTTAATTAATAATCCCTATATATTAAATCACATTTCTTTCCAATTCCTTCTTTCAGTCTCCATTTTCTCTCTGAATACATTACAATCTCACCTACTGTTTTGGTTTGTCTTCTCACTTTTATAATTTTCTTTTCAGTTAGTATTGCATTTCAGAATCTTTAATTTTTAAGAAAGATATGTTTCATTTATTTTAAATTACAATAGGAAAACATAAAAATTAAAGAAGGATACAGAAAAAGTGAGAAGAGAATCCTAAATATTATACTTTTTGCTGCATAGGGTGACAGATGGATTGATGCAGATAAAGAAAACAAAAGAACTCAAAGGGAAAAGTAATAGAAAGGTAAAAGGAAAAGAAGAAGAAGAAAGTGAAATAAACATGAACTTCATTCACCATGTATCAAATGCATCATGAGCTGCAAATGCATCAAATATGCATTTGATCTCTCTTCAGAATTATATCTGCTCATTTTCATAAGCTCTTTTCACAATCAAAATATAAAATTAAAAGTGTTTACGATCTTGTCTATCTAGATAAATTGATAGTTAAAGATGCATTTGTATATAAGTAACCTCCATTCTTAAGTACAGAGGTTAATTATGATAAATTATTAATCTTGAACCTGGTCCAGGACTTCTAATATAAATAATTAATCTGTATAGTCTTGTAACATGCTTAATTGTATACTGTAAGCAAGAATGTTAGGAACAATTCAAATAACAGAAAAAGGTAAATAAACTTCAACCCAGTTACTGAATGGAGGCAATTATCAAGGAGGTCTGAAGACATCAAGGAAAACGCAATGTTGGGAGGAGTAAAAAAATAGATGTTTTCAAATTATGTTAGGAACACAAGAAATCTTAGAAAGAACATAGTCTTATAATTAGAGACATGGGGTAACATTTTTCACAATGATTAGGAAAGTGCTGATAGAACAGCTAGAAATTTTCAATAAATAATTAATGTATTTGGAAAGAAACAGCAATATATCACATAAAAATGATAAAGTGCTTTATTTTCCATTAGTAATGTAATATTCCACTGGGATTTTATAGGGGATAAACAATTTTAAAACATCAGGTCTTGATAACTTGCATGTGGGACTTATAAAATAGCTGAATGAGAAGGTATGTGGCTTGCTGAAATCTATTTTTAATGAATGTTGATATACTACAGAAATTTCATTAAACAGACGTAGAGCTAATGTTGTACAAAATACTCAGGAAGGGCAAACAGGATGATTCAGGTAGTGATAGCTATTATATGTTTCCATTAACTGTGGGGAAACTTTGATATCTGATTTGTTAAAAAATAATTAGACAAGTATACAATATAGATTAATGTCAATGTAATTTTAAAAGACTGGTGTAGAACAAATTATTATCAATGCAATTTATGTATCAGAAAACCTGATACAAGTCTTCTTTAAGAATATACAGTAAGCATCTAAAAATTTTTTGGAAGAAAAAGTTGGCAGTATGAAACCTTCACTGAATTATAGGAACTTTAAAAATGCTGTATGGTCTAGAGAGACTGGTGCCATTCATAGTTTCATAAGTGATGAGAAAGTTAATGTAACTTCATTGTTCAGGATTTCTGGATAACATTAAGAAGGTAAAAGAAGGACTCAGCAGTCATATGGAAGAAATGGAGTCAACCTAAGCAAACAGCATTTTAATGAAGGTAAAAAAAATATTTACTCACCTAGGAAAAAGAAATAAGGGTCATATAGATGAAATGGAGATGATGTCTTTTAGAGAGGGGAAAAAAGGAGAAGTGGATGACTAATAACATTGTCACCAGTACAATGTTATTGTAAAAAAGAGCTAATATCATCATTGGCCAAGTATGAACAACAAAGTAGTAAGTCGTCTAAGAAAGTAACATTACTCATGCTAAAAAATTATTGTGGAAATTGTTATCAGTTCCTGAAATGTCAGTAATATACCTTGCAATCCTGAGGGAAAATAACATTTTAAATTACAACAGAACTTCGAATTAAGTTTTTTAGGTACAATTTGTTTTACAAAGAGTGAAAGGAATATTATCAGTAGATCAGCAGTAATTAAACAAACTTGTAGAAGTATTTTCTTAAAATATTATGCCAATGATAAGCTGGTTTCCTAATGTCATTTAGCAGATACATGAAAAATACTAGTGTTATGTACTCTTCTTTAGATGAGAACGAATTAAATGGTATATAACTACAAATATATATATATTGCTGAAAACAAGAGAATTCTTAAAGGATTAGTGACATGGGTATTGACTGTTCTTTAGGTGTACTGACAATAGGAGTTGACTTACATCAAGATAAAAATAATACCAACATGAAAAAGAGATTAATTTCAAGGTACTGGTCTGTATCATCTTACTTTTGTTCAATGACATCTGAAGGCAGCTTTTAAGATGAAGTTAAATGACAATGCATAGCAAGACAAGCAACTAAATGTTCTCACACTTCTGGTCCCCTGCTAGTCATCAGCCATTGAAGATACTGATTACAAAGGAGAATGATGCATATTGCTAGCAAATCTGACAGCAGCATTCTCACGCATCATTCAGTATTGAATAGCATAAAGCTACTTGTCAAAGCAGAAAATGTCTCATCTAAGTTTCTGTCCACAAGGTCTTGCCAATTATTAACTGTTTTATGAATTTTAATACTACAAAGAATAGTGAATATCTTAAAGTTCTGTCAGAGATACTATTGGGGAAAACAAATCATGTTTAAGGATAGATTGATCTAGAAGAAAAGTGTTTTGCCTGTGTTATGTGAAATTGCCCTAGTTTTCATTTTTTTCAATCTGTTCTTCATGTGTTGTATGTAAAAGGACATCCTTTCTTTCTGAAATATGCCAAATGTTTCTGACCACAACAGCTTTCAGACAATGTTAAGGATTGATTAAAGACAATTTTCACTCTTCTTCATTGTGGCATATTAGTCTGTCTTTTGTAAATCATCATAAAAAATGACTTAGAAATGGCCTTATTTAATGACCAGTGGGTGTTTAATCCAATTAGTGTTAGTCCTTGTCCTTTTCATAATGAAATGATGAAATGATTTTTGCTTTCAATACAACAAATAACATATTTCTTTGGAAGATTTTTTAATATCAGTTTCTTAATTGCCATTTACTTTTGTTATTATTATATTATCAGGAGATTTAAATAAAACAAACTGCTCTCACCATTGTTTCACTGTCAGGCGAAAAAGAAAATATTCAAGACACAGAATGCTGCACTCAGAACACTGTAGGACTACTTGACCCTGCTTATTATCTTAGCATTATTTCAGATACCATTAAATCAGGGTAAGGTTAGCAGGTTAACAATGCATTGCCATTATTTGAATTTTCAGTGAACAGAAAAATACTTTCCAACATCTAATGGAGCTCTTTCTTTTCTATTTCCAAAACATATGAAATCCATGGGGTGGGGGGGTGGAGAGGAGAAAGAGCTTTATTTCTATTGCATGATAGCCTGTATCACTTTAAAAAAAAAAAAAAATTACTCTTGCATTAAACAGATTCTCGTTAAACCCCTTAAGCAGGTAAGCTTTCAATGTCCACTGCTTTACAAAACAGAAATGAGGGGAGAGAGAAAACAATATGTTATTTGTTGAACATTCTTTTTCTTTTTGTGATGAAAATTTCTCCTCCAGGAACAAAAAAGTAAAAAATAGTTCATTGTACGAGAAATAAACAATGTGTGCATTACTGGACAATGCAGTGTCCAGAAATGAATTAATGGTGTTAAAGTTAAAAAAAAAACAAACAAAAAATAGTAATGGAAATATTAAATACAGTAACACAGTAATTATGCAATGTACTTTCCTCAAGTCAATAGCTTGTTTCATTAGACCAGACTAGACAATGACAACTTCACAAAGTAATAGCCAGTCATCAATCCATTAATTAATCACATCAGTGCCACAAAAATTGTTCCTTTTTCTCCCCTTTCACTCAACATGTAACCACAGTCCTAGGGCAAAGCAGGTGAAAAACAACAACAACAAAAATAATCTAGTATTTAGGTGGTTTATTCCTAATATAGACATTTAATTTGCTGGGACAACGAAGAACCCACTACCTACTTGAATAAGATTTTTTTTAAGAGTCACACAAGATAAGTACCTTGGAGAAATGAATTAGGAAATGTAAGTTCAAAATACATTGTGACATTGTTATAGCAAACCTGGGTTGTTTTCTTACTTGGAGAAATTTGTGGGAAAGGTCTACGGTGGTGTCTCTTCAGAATAAAAGATACACTGAAGAGGCAGTGTCATACCTCATGATAGCCTGTTCCAGTTCCCAAATACTTTTAAGGAATTGACTCTAATCTCTGAAGAGATAAGTACGAAAAAGCTAATGGAAGCCATGAAACAGATCTACCTTACATTAATTTCACCATTTGTTCTTTTAATACTGAAATTGGTGTAATTTCTTTACTAGACTTACCTTATTTGTGTGATCTGAACTTTGGACACAAAGAGAATAAGCCCTCTTGGTGTAGTTTATTTAGCCTCAGAAAAGAGAAGTCGAAAGCTAAAATTAACTTCTCTTTAATAATATTGTGTGTTGTTTCCCTAAAGCTAACAGAGCTGTTAGCATTATTTAAAGTTCAAAAAGAGTATTAGCTACAAAAGGGACAATGTGTTCCTGAAATATTAAGAATAAAAAAATACATGATTTACATCACAAGAGTTTTACTTAATATTATCATGAAAAGTAAGGGAGGTGATAAGAGCAGAGTAGGCATGGATAGCTTCTCCATATGCTGTGTTTTCATCTTCTGATGTAGCAACACAAGCATAATAATAGCATAAATTGTCTGCCAAGATGAATTAATATGTAGAGAACCAATTTAATAAAAAGCTCCTAGTGGTTCAAGAATTAAATTGCAGAAAGGAATTTGTTCTACTTAAAAGTAAATTTATGAATAACACCTATTAACTGCAATGCAATGCATTATTAACTTTAATGGTGTGGGTGGAAAAAAACTACCCATTGAAAAAAAAAAAAGTCAATCTGAAGCAGTAAAACTTGTTACATATTTGAAATTTTGGTGGAAAAATGGTTAGGTACTATAGATATGTTCTTGTTCTTGTAACCTTCCTTCTTAGGGAAGGTTACTGTTTTATTATGTCTGCTTGATTTTCTGGTTATTGAAGACTACCAGTGGTAGGTCAATAAAAACAATGCCTGTATAATCTGTCTGTCTTCTAAGAAGACTTAGTGATGATCCTAGAAACGTTCATTTTAGCTTGAAATTATTTGGTAAGTTGTTTACAGCACCTCTGTCTATTTATTCATTGTCATATTATTATTAGTGCTCTTGTTTATATTTGTGTTATGTTTTGTTATTATTAATTCATAACAAAATAGGTATAATCAGAGGATGCAGAGCAAATACAGAACAAAGCAAGATGAAATCATTTAAATCAAATAAACTCAGTAATTGAAAAGCTCTGAAGAACACTACATCTGCGTGAGTTGCTTTCTTTTGGGCTGTGCAGATCTATGTGGCATACCATGCAGGGCTGCAGTTAACTGTCACAATATAATAATGTCTGAAAGATCTTAATATTTACCCAATAAATCAATAAAATCATGCAGTACATAACTAAACATTTCTTAAATATTTGTTTGATATGCTTCTGGGAGCCATAATATCAATAGGTGGAACTGTCTTTTAAGCAAATTAGTGTTTTCCTCAGAAACATTTTTTGAGGCTGGCTTAGGTTTTCATCAGTAAGACCTGACAGCCCTTTACCTGGGCTCTCCTTTAGCTAGTTACGGAATGTTGTGGTTTAACCTCAGTCAGCAACTGAGTACCACACAGCCACTCGCTCACTCCTC
>NW_008794211.1:1771336-1772045 GCF_000699145.1 Aptenodytes forsteri | reverse complement strand
GGCCAGTTTGGGTCAGCTGTCCTGGCTGTGCCCCCTCCCAGCTTCTTGTGCACCTCCAGCCTTCTCAGTGGGTAGAGCATGGGAAGCTGAGAAGTCCTTGACTAGTGTAAGCACTACTTAGCAACAACTAAACCATCGGTGTGTTACCAACATTATTCTCATGCTAAATCCAAAACACAGCACTGTACCAGCTACTAGGAAGGAAATTAACTCTATCCCAGCTGAAACCAGAACACGGAAGCAGACAAAAACTCACATAGGGAATATCCACGGCAGCTCTCTCTGTGCTCACGGAAGTGTAAGTCTATCAATACCTTACTCCCCAGACCATATCTGCCTATCTGTGAATAACCACTGAAGTCCTCCAGTGATACAGCAAGGAGAACATACTGCAATACATAAGTAGATCTAAAACACTGTGCACAACTCTGTCTATTGGTAAGTCACAGAAGACATTTTTGCCCTGTTCTCGTCATCCTCCAAATGGTGCAGTAAAAACAAGTGTTTTTTTGCAATATATCTAGGTAAACTATTCTGGTCAACTTCCTGACACAGCTGGTAAGTGAGCCTACCAGGGGAGGTGCCTCGCTCGACCTGCTGTTTACTAACAGAGAAGGACTGGTGGGAGATGTGGTGGTCGGAGGCCGTCTTGGGCTTAGCGACCATGAAATGGTAGAATTCTCCATTCTTGGTGAAGTAAGGAGGGGGG
>NW_008794211.1:1755364-1768826 GCF_000699145.1 Aptenodytes forsteri | reverse complement strand
GAGGAAATGGCCTCAAGTTGTGCCAGGGGAGGTTTAGGTGAGGAGTGAGGAAAAATTTCTTTACTGAAAGAGTGGTTAAACATTGCTGCCCAGGGAAGTGGTGGAGTCCCCATCCCTGGAGGTATTTAAAAGACGAGTAGATGAGGCACTTAGGGACATGGTTTAGTGGACATGGTGGTGTTGGGTCAATGGTTGGACTCGATGATCTTAGAGGTCTTTTCCAACCTCAATGATTCTATGATTCTATGGTGTTTGAGCTAATTAAGTTCTCTGTGTTTTCTTTTATCTTTAGTCCTCTGAGGAATAACACAGCATTGTATCATTGTTTTTCTATAACTACATTTTTATTACACCTAGGACATTATGTGTTTTTCCATCACATTTAATTATTATTCATGTAATAGCTTTACAAGCTTGGATATTTTTATTTTTATTTTTTATCAAGAATACACACTGACTCCCAAATAAGGCTGTAGAATTCATCTGCCACAAAATTAAAAACATTTGAAATGTGCACATTTTCAATTTCATTTAACTGATATGATCAGACTATGTTTCATGGAAAATACTTTCATACCATTGAAAAAACAAAGGTCAGTATTGATTTTAAAAGGTTTTGTGCTGCCTTCTTGATCATGAAAGTATAAGATTACACTCTTTGTGAACAAATGAATATAAAAGTAGCTTTCTTTGGTACTGTTCAGGGGTATAACAAGACTGGTTTACTAGATGATCAGATATAAGCTTCTAGATTATATAATTGTGTTTAAATCATACCATTGAAAAAACAAAGGTCAGTATTGATTTTAAAAGGTTTTGTGCTGCCTTCTTGATCATGAAAGTATAAGATTACACTCTTTGTGAACAAATGAATATAAAAGTAGCTTTCTTTGGTACTGTTCAGGGGTATAACAAGACTGGTTTACTAGATGATCAGATATAAGCTTCTAGATTATATAATTGTGTTTAAAACTTGTGAAACAAGTGAAGTGGAAGATGGTTGCTTTTCAGAGAAGCCTTTGGTGGAAAGCAGTGATAGAAGTTAACCCTCCTTTTATCTTGTATTAACAGTGGCAAACACTATTAATATTTTCTTCGAAATGTTATTATCTTGTTATTATTCTGTGCAGGCAAGGTATGATGTTTTCAGTATCACTGGATTTATCAGTACAAGATCTAAGTATTGGTTCTTAGAAGTTCAATACCGTGTTAGAGATGAAGGATCAAGTGTGTATTGCAAAGTCTTACACTTCGGTAGATAAGTGTGTCTATGTTTAAGTATGTGTTTATTTTAGAGTCAGGCTATGGAAGGATGTGGAATGTATTACATATCAAATGATGGCTCAGTTTCACTGCTGTCGCCTCCAACAATGAGAACAGCAAGACAGAATGCAGTGACGTTTATCCACCTCTAGCAATTCTCTTACTTTCATGGATTTACCTTTCAGGAGAATTTTTCCAACTAAAAAGGATACAATTGTAAAGTTATTAATGCCTCAGATATTTACTCATTTCTTCTCCCCCAAAGATTTTTTTTTCCCGACACATAAAGCATTCTTCTACCTTGTCCATTACTCTGTGTGTTTTCCCTGCAGAAAAATCACATCATTTTCAACTGTCGTGGGATCTGTGAAAGCTCTAATGCCAGAGAGGCATCAACATGTAGGTGCAGTATAATTCCTCTTCCAGTGTGTTGTGGTGCTGGGCTTAGTACTAGCAGGTGCTTAGCACGGTAAGGAAATAAGACTCAGTAATATTTTATGAGGATTTTAAGGTTCTGGTGGGGATGAACTACATTTTCTCTAAGGACTGTGCGAAATGAAAGTGTAATATTATGGGAAACAGAATGAGTGACAGATTGTGATAAGCAAGATTTACCTGCTTCCCAAGATTTGACTTGGAGAAAAGTTGCTTACACATGATCACATGTAGGTTTTGTATTTGCACTTTGAACGAAGAAACATTACTGGAATTCTGTGTAGCATTACTGTGGCAGGCATGATTTGGTGCAATGCATGCTGTCCTCAACCCCAATGGGCATTTAGAAAGTTCAAGTAATCATGTGAAGTAATAAAGGAAATGCATTGTTATGTTGCATAGACCTACTAATGTCATGTCAATCAACAAGGCCAAGAGAGCTATGTTTTACAACATTTTACAAAGCAGGAAAACATTTTGTTGTCTTCTCATTTTTAAGCTTAATTATCCATAACCCTGCGCTCACTCTCTAAAGAGATACTGAAGCTCTAACATACTTATCTGATTACAAAGGCAACAGTTTTTAAGGAAAACGCCTAACATCTCAGGACTGGATTGAATTTTGATAGAATGTGAAAAATGGGGAAACTAGCAGAAGGTAGAAAATGAAAAAAATATAACATTGGATCAATATTATATTTATGATGCAGAAAGTTAGTATGCTTTGAACTTTTCTATCTCAATATTTAGCTACCCCACTGGAAAGTCACATTATTTTCTATTTTTCAGTTAATACAGTATAGTAAACATTAACTGAATTGGTGGAGGAAGAATTATACTCAAGGACATTCCACAATGTCAATTGATTGTAGTTTCTTTGGAAAAAGAGCTCAAAATCACGGAGCTTGGATAGACTTTTGAGGGATGAAATATGACCCCCTGAATAATTTTACCTTTTTAGACAAACAATAATGCTCAAAAAGTGCTTTTTCAAAAGCTGTGTTTAGGGTAAATAAAACTCAGCAAAAATAAATTGTGTTCATTTCTTCCTTGTCGTTTTCAGGGTAGATACTAACATTGTGTAATGAGGTCTGTATACAGTTCAGGTATTAGAACAAATGGGCCTTCTGGGACCTAAGAAAGAAGAAGAGGTTCCAGTTAGCACACCTTTAATCTTGACAGGATTTTCAGTTAGTAGAGGTAAGAGAAAACTGCAGTTCAGAAAGAGACAGGTCATTCTCTTCAGAAGTGACATAACTGAACAATCACAGCCAACACTTGAATGAAACTCCTTTAGGCAGAAAGATGAAGCTATGGAAGAAGCACTAATGCTTCTCAATTACACTTCTGCAAAGGCTATCCAGTAGAAACAGATTGCAGAACAGTACATAGTGCACCTGCTACCTGAAAATATTTCAGCTTTCTTTGTATGGGGCAGTGCCAGTGTTTAGAACTAAGGGTAACTTGCCACAGATAATTTTCTTATTTTCGCACAATAAATTTATTCCTTTGGATGTTAATTCCTTGTAGTGAAAGGGAATTCTTGGCTCAAATTGTGCATCTATTCATATTCAATAATTCAAATCCTTTAAAAAACTCAAACCCAACTGCTTTTCCATCAGATTTAGAAAATAAGTAATTTTTAACTGAGACTGAGGATAGAGTCACCTTCCTCCCAAAGGTGTCTTTTTCAAATTACAAACACATGAAATAAGAACAAGGACATGACAGGGAGTGCTTGGCTGATTATGTTTACCTGTGCAAATTCAGTGATTAATAATAGATTGGAATGCTTTGACTTTCTTTCTTTTGCTTTCTCAAATGAAATTAGACCCACAGAATAAAGAATGAAGCAGTATCTTTTAACTTCAGCATACATTGTTTGCAGACATTTTTCACAAAATAATCAGACAGAGCATAAAACCAAATTTAGATGAAGAACAGATGCATTAATAGAAGCTCTGGAATTTTGCTAAATTTTCCTGAAACATCTGCATGAGCCTAAGAAAAATATATCCCTCCTGTTCCTGTGAAGGCTACTTGGCATAGCACAAAGTCCTCTGGGCTCCACAGCCTTGCACTTCAGTCCCTAATGAGTGGCAGTGTGATCCCTCTGCAAAAGCCAGAGCAGTATAAATTTTGAACTAGCTGAACCAGTGTCTGAGCTTATTTAAGCTCTGAGATTGATGTAAGAACAACCAGCAAAGCCTGCAGATACCATGGCTACCAGCAGACAGTCAGCAGCTATAATTGGCTACTCTGAACTGTAGAGGTTTATATGTTAGCTCATGTCAGTACATTATAGAATAAGCTCCGGGACTCTAGCTGTATTAATTACAGGGGGAAGGGAAATGCTGGTTGCTTCTAGATACATCCGGCTGACCCTTCTCCCCCTTACAAGTGAGATAGTACATACTAAAGTATTAGACCTTTTTCATATAAACGATATTTAAATGAGAAAGGTTATATTTAATATGAGCTGACAAAGCAGGGCCTAAAACACAACCACCAGCAAACTCTGAAAAATATTATGCCTGTCCTCTCAGGGGATGTCCTGTTTAAAACAGTCCTGCTTTAAAATAGGAAATACTGAAAATGATCCTCATAAGTTTGTCTTTTCAGTTCTTTTATACACATTTTTTCAATTTCAACCCACTGCTCAACCCTTCCTTCCAACCCCCCAAAAAATCAAGCTGATTCACATTTTTTCTTTACTGACCAGCTCAAATAGCCTAGGGAGAGAAAAGAGATTCTGTGTCCTCGTTTGTCAAAATATGCAGCTGGGCAAACGTAGCAACAAATTGCCCATCACATGGGGAAGATGTTCCCACTGTCAATCACTTTTCAGAGTCAGGGATAAAACGTCTAACCCCAAAACTGTATCTTTTCTCATACCTAGAAAAATGGTAGACAAAACCCACATGAACCTCCCCCCAACAGGTAGCTTCCCTGTGGATATCTTCTGGAAGTAATATTTTCTTTTTGATTATTAGCACCCTCTTATATTCAGTGACTGTATTAGAACTGAAATTAGCAACCTTTCTTCCATTTCAGGGTTAATTAGTACACAAAACATTTTCTAAAGGATTATCATAAAAGTTTATCAAAAGATTAGCATAAAAAGCCCTTACGGACCAGTTGGAAATTTAGAGATATTTTCTTCAGCCAATAGAATTCTTGCATTATGTAATTCTTTTGCATTAAAAAAATCATTTCTCAAAGTTGATGCTCCTACACCACCTCTGCTAGATTCTCATACTCGAGCTTGCCAGGTTCCTATGGAAATGGTAAATCTTCACTCCCTGTAAATGTAACCTTTCCCAGAGGGGTTCGGAAAACAGATCTCCTGAAGTTGTCTGCAATAACTGTTGAATACAACTAATTATTTTAAGCTACAAAATGCATGTAATTTTCAAACTGTGCCTGTCTGTTGTTTTGGGTCTTTTTTCTGTTTGTTTTGTTTAGGTTTTTGGTTGGGAGTGGTGTGTTGGGTGGGGTTTTTTTAAGGAAACAGAAAAAAAATCTTTCCTTCAACTGGTACTTTACTTTTGCCTGGGCTTTTTGCTGTCATTTCACTTCATGCTTGTAACTTGATTTTCTTATTTCAACAGTGTTTATTTGAAGCTGTTCCTCATATTTTTCAGTGTAGATAATTTCCTTCAGATAAAAGAGCAAATATTAAAAAGTAACATATTGTCTTAGCATTTAATATGCTCTAGGTACATTGAATCATAAAGTTTAGTAGCAGTAGTAGTTGTAGTAACAGTAGTAGTATTCAGGTGTGAAAGTGTACTGGTTTGAAGCCTTACGTTGCATTTAAGAACAGATAAAATTTTTCTAGACTTCATGTACAAAATATGTTTATGATTGTAAGTCAAATCCTAAACATTGATTTTGGTTATATTACAGTTCTTGGTAACTTCAACAACAGTCTGAATTTTTATATGAAACCATTTATTTTTAAATTGGAATTTAAAGAAACAAAATAAATGTGTTTGCCTTTAATTGTTTAGCGTTTCTTAATTCAAAATTTGTGACAAGGAACAGTAAGATTAATGTGTTTTTATTTGCTCTCATACATCAAACTGATGGAAATATTTGTGCCTGAGCAGTCTAAAATTATCCAGCTTTCAAATTATTAATAACAATATTTATGTTTTTAAAAAGCCAGCTGCAGCTACCATTCTAGCATTCACTCAATATATACTAATCTTATATTCTAAGAAAAACTTATCTCCATGAGAAACTAACTTGGGCATTAACTTTATATATATATAAAAAAGAAAATACATAAATAAAATATAAATAAAAACACATAAAATATAAATAAAAACATAAAAATACATTTTAGGTGGTCATAAAATTAAAAAGTCATAATTAAAAATTAATCTCAGCATTTCTCCTTTCTCTTGCCTGAAGCTGTGATCAGCTAGAAAAAAAAGTGTACAATTTTTCATAGCAATAGTTCTGGGAAATCAAAATTTCCATTCTGTAAGAAATTTTCATTCTTTGATATTGCTTTAATTCTATTTGGATAAACTGCAACTCTGAATCTTTCTGCAGAAAGAGAAGTTGATAAATTATTTAAAACCTAAATTTCCATTGTCTGAAAAACTTTTTAAGGATAAAAATCAACATTGTTACAGAGTATTTTTCTCTCTGATAAGAAGGAAAAAGATCTAAGAAGGAGAAAATATGCATGGATGCCACCTATTCCTCAGAGTATGGCACCTAGGAGAAATACACTCTGAGAACAGCCCTTGATTTTACTCGTGTGTGTATATTTACACAGGGTCCTTTCAGATTCTTTTGGAATTGTTGAAGGTCATCCTATCAAGTCCTACTTTGATTAGCAGTCTTGTGGTTTATTGCTCCCTCTGCAATAAAAATTCATGGCAAATATTAGAAAAACAAGCTGATAGTTGAATTCAGATGCTTAAAAATGTTTTCTACATTTGTCTTGTAACAAAGAGATTGGCTTTAGTCCTTGTCACAGCTCTGGAGAGTGTTGGTCTGTTTGTACCAGCAGACACCTGGTTTTAACAACCTCCTCCCATGGTTTTGTCAGTGGCTCCCACATTCAGTGTTTTAGGAGGAGGGGTTAATTTACTATAAAGCTTTGGACAGTACAGGATACTTCCATTCACAATAAAAATACAGTGAATTCAAACACGTCAGAATACTGTATCCCCCAAAGTGCCAGTAAGTGTATTTTGTGAAGCTCTAACACAGCTAAGTAGTATTACAGTGCAACCATGAAAGTAGTTGTTTGCAGTCCAGGTGAGATTCTTACCTCACCTCCTCTATGAGGCTTTGTTTTGATTAGTCGTTATTGCCCTAAGGAAATCATTGCTTCAAAGGGCAAGCAGTGTAAACAAACATACATTTTTTTGGTGCCAAAATTTTGTAACTAGGTGCTGGGAATTATAATTGAGAGATCAATGTAAATGTCAAAGACATTCTCTTTTGGGTGTACCTGCTTTCACCCAAACTTTTTGAAGACCTCATTCAAGTTGTGTGAGTTTACTGTGATTTTCTAATAAATAACCACAAAAAGTGAGTGAAAATAAAATAATAATAAAAACCCAAACCAGTTGACAACGACTGTTACAACACCTAGTTTTTAGGCTCCTATGGAAACCAAAATCTCTGAGTGTAAGTGTGAAGGGGAAATGATGGAGGTGAAAACAGAAATGAAAAAAAAAAAAGAAAAAAAAAAAGAAAGCAGCATTCTGGTTGCAGTTTTTCCAAATAGGAAAGCAAAGTACAGGGACATTCCTGAAATCTTGTCTCAACCAAGAATTTATATGTTAGTCTATTACAAAAGTATGCTGCTGTCTTGAAGTGCTCAGAGTCTGAAAGGGTGAATAGTTAACCTGTTGCAGGTCTGTAAATGTGAGTTGTCTGACTCTCAAGCAGAGATCAGTAAACCTGCCTGATTAATTTTCTAGATTAAAAGACTAATCACTGTAATATTACACAAAGAGGTGACATCAGTAACATCTCCTCCATCTGTGGCAACTTGTTTTTAAAGAAAGGGGTTAGCACAGCTTATTTGGAGTTTTTAAGGGGATGTAGGGATCACTATAGAGACTTCAGTATAATGTCACGTTAAGTAAATTCCTTATAGATAGTTCAAATAGATTTTGTTCCAGTTTAGGTGGAAAATAGACCATGCAATTAAAGATACTTTTGGAGATGCATAAAAACAAAGCTTTATGGATAACTTAAACACCCAGGGATGTCCAAGAAAACAGGTATGACACTTTCCCTTGCCTCCAACTGTTTGTACTGCAGGAACTTCCTCAGCCATTGTAGGATAGCGTTTTCCCCCATACCTAAAGTATTCTGTTTGCCAGAATTCAATTGTACTCAAAAAACCCAACCAACCAACCAACCAATTAAAACCCAAATGAAAACAAAACAAAAAAAACCAAACACCACAACCAACCAACAACAACCTCTAAACCTGAATGAATGTGGAATTTCTGATACAATACCCCATGCCTTTTCCCCATGCCCTCCAGTTGAAAGTGGCCTTGGACAGAAGACTGGATAAGCTTTTCAGAAACTGCTTGCTTCCTCACATTTTTATTGATTACAAAGAGATAAACCAAGCCACACACTTCACTTACATCTTTCTCATTATTTACAAGGCTGCAAATTAAATTTCAGCAAAAATAGCTCTACAGACTTGGGTGTATTTCAGTCTTCGCAGTGAGGAAAATTTCTGAGGTAAATCAGGTTACCTGAGTAAGACTCCACAACGCAGCTGTAATTTGTGGATCATATATCTTGTATCATGAATTGAGGCAAGGAATTCTTGCTGCAGGACAACAACTATTCATCGAAAAGAAAATGCTTCAAAAGACAAACTAATTTAAATTTTAAGCATCTTATAGCATTTTACACTGTTAGGTCATTAATATATTGTTGTAATGTTTTCAGACATACTATCCACAGGTTATCTGTTAAATATAATTTGTCTCAGTATTACTGGTGGTTATGCTACCGTTACTACTGGTGGTATGAGGAAAAATTTACCTAAAATCTTCATTTTACTGTTTCTTCTCAGTTCTGTGTTACTGATTCTACATATTTTCTTCCTCTATTCCACCATCCTTAAGCTTCAGTTTTGATTTTTTTCAGGTTATTTGATGGTATAATTTACCTGGGAGTACAGGTGGTCTAAAGTAATTAAGATAGATGTGACTGAATACTGTGCTCACTGCATACAAATAGGGTGAAGAAGGGGTTATGGCTTTGGCTGCTTTTCTTTCTACAGTTCCTCTATTACATCAGCATACAAATTACAGTTTACCTGCAGGCAACTGATTTGGCACTCTTTATGGCATACATGTATCTATAAACGTGTGCAGTGTATACACACAATGGTACAGTAAAGCGACCTGCCAAGTCCAATCAATTTGTACTGGATAATGTTGCCCTGTTTCTGTTGTGATTCTCCCACAGGCTTTGTGCTGAGGGATGTCGGTGTGGAACAGGAGCCACGCTGGTGGGGTGGCTCCTGTGGAGGACTCCCATCCTGCTCTCCAGCATTATGTTCTTGTACACATAAACACTTACCTGTAGGGACTGGACTGTAAGAATGACTGTGAGTGAATATTTCCTCTTAGGTACTGGAACCACCTCTTTTCTTTCTGTTTCTTTTCTCTCAAAATTAATTTCCTTTTTTTACTGCAGTATTTTTCTGGCTCTAGGTTTTTGGTTTCTTTGCTCTTATTGTCACTTTTCTTACTGGGCACTTCTCTAGCCTGCTTTTCTACTAACGTGGCTGTTCCCTGAAAATAACAGTCCCTTTGACCTCTGCATTAGTGTCATGGGGATTAAATAAAATCACTGAACTGTTTAACTTTGTAAATTCTAGCTTAAGTGCTCTGGAGTGTGACCATTTTATTAACTAAACCCCTGAGCGTATTATTATATTTACTTCTTTCACACACTGTTACTCACTACTGATGAAAGAGTAACTTCGTATACATTTAATATAAAATAAAAGCCCATTGCCATGAGGAATTTATCATTTAAGTTCAACAGACAGTATGGGAAAATGCAAGAGATTTCTCTGGTTTTGGTCAGTAATTTCACTGCAGTTAATATTTCACCATGGGAACATAAACTTATCTACAGGATACCTTCTGCTGACTATCTGTGTTTTAAATTTCTGATAGTTCTATTTTTACTTCCATTCTTAGAAGTGTGAATATTAATGACAGCAGAAGGACAAAGGAAGGCTTGAAATATTAAGTAAAACAGAATCAGTATTTTGAACCACAAAATTATTGATGTTTTAAAGGGTACTTAAAGAAGGCCTAGACAAAGACAATATGCAGACTAACCTCCTAAAATTATCTATAATGGAAGTTTCTGTCTCTGTATTCTAATCAGAGAAGAACCAAAATCACCAAAAGTGAAGTAGGTTTAATTTTATTAAGGAAAATTTCCGTTTGTTTGTGCTCATGAGAAAGTATCTCAAATGAAAGCTACATTCTACCTCAACTGAAAACTGGAACAGAATTAGGCTTGATTTTAATAGCCTTAAGCTCATATATTTCATGAAAAGTTATATGTTTATTATTAACTTAACCTACCTATACACCTTTGCTCTTCCTTATCTTCACATTTTGTAATGAAATTGTCTCTCCCTAGTGCTTATTTTCTCCCCAGCTCCCTCTTTGTTCATTGTGTGGCAAAGGCAGCAATCACTCCCCTCTGCAGACTGAGCACCACAAGCTCCTTCCTACTCCTATCATAAGATCATCTCATCATTCCCTTAATTGTTCTTGTAGCTCTCTTCTGCAAACAGCTCTGTCAGGAGAACATGCACATGTTTTCTACATATTAACAGCAAGATTTATCACAGATTTACATCTTTTTACTAGCACTAGGACGTTACACAATAACAAAAGATTCCTCAGCTATCCAAATTGAAAAGGAAAGTAGAAATAGTAAGTATGGCTGCAGTGCAGTTATAACTGGGTAGAGAAGGATACCACTACAATATACGTGTCTAGTGTCATTTGAGAGATATCTCTTTTTTATCATATTTGTAGAATCTTTGCTAACTCTTAATATCCTTTTTGTGATGTTTGTTCATTCAGCTGGAGATGTAGCACTCCAACCGAGTTTGCTATGCTTGCTTCAGGAACAGATAGGTATAATATCTTTGACTTTATAGAAAAAGAAGTCCAGAAAGCCTCAACATTTGAATCCCCACCTCCTCAGTCTATTTAACTGATTAATGAACTCTCTTCCTTGACCAATGCTTTTTGGTTTTTGAGCTCCAAGCTTTAGACACTACATTTGAACACAATCAGCCAATGACTAGTCAGTCCAAAATTTTTCTCTGTGACTAGCTCTTCCATAAAGTCTACAACCACCTTATCTAAAATTGTCAGTACTTCCTAAAATAAGGTAAAAAATCTTTTAGGTTAATTCCATGACAATTGTGGTTGTCTCATTCAGTAATATCTGGAATACAGCTATTACTATCAATTTGTTTCTAATTGATAGCTAAGAATGCCAAGACTTTCATTATAACATAGTTTCAGTAGTATTTACCTCTCTAACACTTTTTTTTTTTTGTTAACAGATACAGATCTGACCATATCTAAACTATCCCTTTGACTTTATGGTGAAATCTCCAGCATTATACCAATTTATATTATCTTATTTTCTTAAACTGGTTTTGACACAATGAAATTTACTGTAGTCCTTTTCTCACATCACAAATAGTGTTAATAACACTAGCATACATGGCTAATCCATGCTTTTTCTTTCTTTACTATTTTTTTCAACTGCTCACACCCTTGCTATATTATCATGATTCTGTTATTTCAGAAAATTCTCCATTTTCTTGCCTTGGTTACTTGCTTTATTGTGCAAATTCATAGTTATTCCTAAATGATCTCACCCATTTTGTCATTAAACTAGACAAAGTATGTCAATTAAATTCATCATGTATCTAACTTTATTCACAAATCAGGGTTTTTTTTTTTCTTGCTGTCATCACATCTAGCTGCTCTTTTCTCTTCTCTTCTCTTTTTTTTTTTTTAATAAGAAAAAAGATTTCTTCCTCTCCCCAAACTTTTTACACTGAGACACAAAGCTTTTGTTCTGTAATGCCATACCAGTTTCTATAAGGCACAAAAAGAAAGCAAAATGCAGACCTGAAGTACTAGAAATTACACCATTCAAAACACATGGGAGCACAAATATAGATTCTCTTACTCCAGAGGAGTTAAGTCTCTTGTTCTCAAAAAAAGAAGTCCCATATAGACTGCTCTGCTTACATCTTTCTGGTCTCTAGCTGTTTGCTTTCAGGTGTCTTTTACTTAATTATGTGCTTGAGTAAGCCACAGAACACTTTAAATACAACTAACTGTCCTGTTATTATTAAAATAAAAATTTGCATAAAGAAAGTACTGAAAGTCAGGCTTCTTTAACCTTCTTATTCTAAGTATTAGACTTGCTTAAATACTTCTAAAATCGCTATTCAAAATGGCTGAATATATGTAAGCTGAACAGGACTGTGCTCTGAATGTAAAACAGAAGCCATCTGAGATCATTACACAGTCACGTACTTTCCTGTGACATTTCAAAAAGAATTTGGTTATCGTACAGGAAGTGTCTATATTCAAAATTTCTCTTGGATCTTTGTTTTTAAGTTTTCTTGGTGTTTTTCAATTTGCTCTCACTTCACACATTCTTCTTTTTATTCCATTCAGATTGCCACAGAAACATTTATTTTATGTCTGTTAAAGATGTGAAATATTGTGACTCATATTTACAGCAAAATCTAATAGTAATTAAATACAGCACTTGCAAAACTTCTTATTGCACAGATTTATAGTATTCTTTTAAGAGATTCTATACATAATAAAAGGACAATACTTATAGCAAATTTTTATTTTAGTTGTTTTTATCTTGATAAAATATAATAACTTTGGCTGAAATGCTCCAAGAGAAGTGTCTGGTTTAGACTTCCACTTCACTCAGAGTGTTTGTTGCCACTTTGGTGAATTTTTCTTCTTAATGTCAGCTTCAGTGAATTAGTTGCTTCCAAGAATGAGAAATCAGGAAAATGTATTGCTTGGTTCTCACTGAAAATAAGCAATTATTTGTTTCTCTGTGAAATTTTATCTCACCTCACTGCTTTGGATTGGGGTCTTAACTTATTCAGTGAGTTATCCTGTGACTGACATTTGCTGTTTCAGTGAAAATCTGCAAGAACCTGGCTAAGTTACACACCTTTGCAAAAGCTGAACTTGCAGATGTTAAGTAGAGACCTGCCAGGTCCCTAAAGTACATGACAATTCATTTGCCAAAAAAAAATTATTTGCCCTCCATCTTAGATTATGTTCTCTTCAATTTTTGTGTCCACTGTTCTTCTGGATACAAAATATGATAGAAGGAATGAGAAATTACCTCAGTCCTGTTGCTGCTGCTCTTTGGTCTTAGAAATACAGAGCAAACCTATCAAAAAAAGAGAAGAATTTGGAATGCATAATTTGGAAGGAAAAAACAAATTAGGACACTAGTAGGAGGACATAGGATTGGCTTAAAAGGGAGACAAGCACTGAAATTCAGCTGTTCAGGCTGGGACTGCCAAGCAAATACGGGTCATTGTAAAGTAAATGTCTGAAGGGGTTAAAGACCTTATGCTAGACTAAAGCCCAAAATGGTAGCAGAATTAGAATCATAGAAAAGTTTGGGTTGGAAGGGACCTTTAAAGGTCATCTAG
>NW_008794211.1:1742155-1754554 GCF_000699145.1 Aptenodytes forsteri | reverse complement strand
CACTGTCTATGTCATTGATGAAGATATTAAACAGTACCAGTCCCAATACGGACCCCTGTGGGATGCCACTCGTCACCAATCTCCATCTGGACACTGAGCCATTGACCACTACCCTCTGGATGCGACCACCTAACCAATTCTTCATCCACCGGACAGTCCACCCATCAAATCCATACCTCTCCAGTTTAGAGAGCAGGATGTTGTGGGGGACCGTGTCAAATGCCTTACAGAGGTCCAGATAGATGACATCTGTAGCCCTTCCTGTGTCCGCTGATGTAGTCACTCCATCAATGAGTCAACTCATCAATTAGGCTAGGGATAATGTGGTTGGACTATGGATGGAACAGCAAGCAAAGTATTGTTTTGGAGACTGATCAGTAGATATTCCTAAAGAACCTGGAATACACAGTTAATTTTTTTCCCCTTTCATGAATATCCATGAAACTAATTGATAAACCTGTTTCAAGTATGATATAAGCAGAAGATAACTGTTTAATATCATACTAATTATTTGGCATAGGAAAAGTTCCAGCAGCTCCTAATTCCTGGATTCCAGAGTCAGGGACATAAAGTACATAATTAAGTATATAATTAAGCCAGCAGAAACTGCACTGAATCTGGGCTGGAAAATGAGAAACTTCAGACCTTGAACCTGAGGTACTCTGCATAAAATTTCTGCTATAAAGAGCAATGTCGAGTGCTTTCTTCTCAGTGCGGAGATGAAATGCTTTTAAAATAATACCACTATAGTAGGTAATGTTCTGCTTTCCACTCTGATTTAAGGTTCATAGCAGTGGTTCATTATTGCCAGGAATCAATGGAACAGAAGAAATTTCATCATTTCCTTATATTAGTGACTTTTCTTCATCTTTTGCTGCATCAGCTAATATCAGTCAGGTATCTTCACTGAATGAATAGAATAATTAATATTTTCAGAGCCAGGGGTTAATTCAGCAGCTCCATTATAAGACATCAAAGAAAGCATAAAAAAAAAATGCAATTTCAAGCTAATACATTATTTCAGAGGTTACTACTGAAAGCATACTTTTAACCTTTTTTTTTCTTTTTTTTTCATAGAGCTATATTTTAGCTCTGTGTAAATCTATGTAAAATTATATTTCAATGTAGTAATCTTGCCACAACAGATTTTGGTTTAAAGTACTGGAGTATGTAGATCAGTGACTTCTCACACACTTAGTCTGCAAAAATATTTCAGGCAGCTCACAAAGAGGTATTTCATCACACAATGTCCTTTCCAACTAACAGATGAAGGAGATGTGAAAAGGAATTTAGTGAAGAGTGAACAGGATGATCAGCTTGCTTTCAGAAGAGACATTGCATTAAAGATGACTAAGATAAATCACATCCCATGAAGCACATCTGTTTCATGTGCAAGGAATTACCACCTTTCACATAACAAAAGGAACTAAACACCATGGACAAAGAAGAGAACAGGGAATCCAGGCTGCTGACAGCTCCTCATCAAGTGAATAGGAAGGACAAAGGGACCAGAGCAGTAGTAACACAATCCATCAGAGGTCTATAGCTTAAAACCTGTGGCATCATTCTTGCACAAATCACAGGGAAGAAAAGTGGGGAACAGAGGGTAACAGCTGCTAGTTGTAACATTCTGTGAAGTGGTTCCAATGTCTATCCTCTATTCTTTAGATGACTTAGTCCAGAAAGACTGGTTACTCTCAAAGAAAGCTCTTAACTGTGGCACCTATGATTTCTCAGACTCTAGAAGAGTCACCTTCTGAGCTGTCTTCCATATCTCAAGTCTGACAACTCCTGTAGGACAAGGTGTCCCACAAGCCCATTTGTCTCTTTGTAACCACTCTGAAGAAGACTTTCTGTGCAGAGGCAGATAGCTCGTCTGTAAATGGCAAGAAACTGTTATTCTCACTTTCAGAGGCAATGGTGACTCCACCAATCAAAACAAGGGCAAAAAAAAAAAAAATTATGAAAGTCCATTTCTGCTACCATCCTGCCAAATTAATATAGGAGTTTTCATTAAAAGAAATATTTAGTCCACTTAAAATGAGGTTTTCACTTCCTGAAACCATTACCATTCTCCTTCTTTTGAAGAAAAGAGGTAGCTCATTTTCTTCAATAAGTTCCCTATTGTGAGATATATATTGTACTGAGAAGTGGGCAACGGGAAGGCATCTCATTAGTGCATTTTGATGGACTAGGAGAAGTGGGAAAAGGTACACAGCATACTGCTTGAATGGCAGGAGAAATGCTGCATGCAACCTCTCCATGTTGCCAGTTAACTGCATGGCAAATCTAATCAAGGTTATAATAAAAAAGGATGAATACTCACAGATCTCATATGTCTCACAAGGTCTTATTATTTCTTCAGTACACATCCCATGCAAATTCTGCTTTTTAACACAGAACAGATGGAAAAGTATCTTACTGCTTTCCTTGGATCATGAAGAGAAAATATAAGTACACAAAACCTCCTTGCATGATACATTTAACTTTTGATTCCAGTGTGAACTCAGAAGTTAATTTTAGGATAATAATGTTATTCTGAACCAGATAGCCATGGCTTCCAGGAACTCTTTAAGTAGAAATGCTACTAGGCTAATAAATTACTCAAAGGAAGAATTCTGCAATTTGTTTACAAGACAGTAAGCCATTCCATTGGCCTTCCAGTGTTAGCATGCATGGCAGTCAGATAAGTTGATTGACCCATGTGAAAAATGTTCTTATTTTACACTGACATAATAAATTAATCAACAGTGTAATTCAGACAGGGATATGGACTCTGACTGTACAGCATAAATAAATCACTTGCATCCATGTGTCAGGGAGCAGCAGAACTGCCATGTGAGGGGAACAAGCCAAGAGCTGAGGGGGACCCCAACACAGACCATGCCCTCATGGGCAGATGCAGTCCCATAGGGACTGACAACAGCGAGCAGAACTGGGGGCTGGCAAAGGCGTACATCAACAGCACCAGACAAGGCAAAGGAACAAACCAGGTCCAAAGTCCATTTTGTACAAGGAGGAAGGTGTAAGGAGAAGTAAAAGGAGACAGGTCTTCTGTCCAGATGGACTCCAGGTCTATTGAGTGGTTAAACATTGGAACAGGCTGCCCAGGGAAGTGGTTGAGTCCCCATCCCTGGAGGTATTTAAAAGACGAGTAGATGAGGCACTTAGGGACATGGTTTAGTGGGTGGTGGTGTTGGGTCGACGGTTGGACTCGATGATCTTAGAGGTCTTTTCCAACCTCAATGATTCTATGTTTCTATTCAGAAACAAGGACTGCAGACCAGCACAACTACAACATAACCCAAGCCAGAACTAAAGGTCCCCAGCTGACCTTAAATGGAGCCCCTGGGCCCATGAAAAGAAGGGGGAAGCCTCAGGTGAGGCTGGTCAGGGCCATTAAAGTACTCAGGACCCTGACACTCAGACCCTTTGGTTTACAATCAGCCCAAAATTGAAAGGTCCAGGGTACATAATTACCACTGTCATTGGTTGGAAGTTATATCTCAATGCTTAAGTCCTTTTGAGAAGCTATGAGAAATATTTCAACTTCCCAATACTTTCAAAATTGTGTGTCTTTCATGAAAGGTTGCTCAGGAAATACAGGAACCAAATTTATGTTGAGTAAACAAGACCAAATTTGTGAAACATGCTTAGTCAATTAATACCCAAGTCCAGATGATGATATTGTTTACTTATTAATGCTGTATTATGATTTAAAATTTGGAGACATTATGTATGAAAAAACCAGTAAGATGTTACAAAGAAAATGTATATCTATGTATACAATCCAAGAGATCAAAGTTCAGATATTTTCAATCAACCATGAGATCTTTATATTCATGTTTCAATTTGCCTGCTGAAGTGTGCTATTGCCTTCTTGAGTGGGAGAAAAACAATTTATATTTGTATAGCACCTTCTTTATAGCAGCAATTTGGGTAAAATACCTGTAAGTGCAATGATAAAATGCACCTATCAGACTCATTAGAACAGTCAAAACCTTCTACTTCAAGCTGGCAACATGTTGCATTTTGGAGATTTGTTAGTGATATCTACAACCAATTGCAGGAAAAACCTAAGTATTCTTACCCTAGGCAAAATGTTGATCAGATGACCTACTGAGACTTCTTTCTAGGGAATCATTTGTACACTCCATGTTACTTTTCTCTTAGTCCTTGTTCAAGCAGATTTCAGGCACCAGTGCTGCCTTCTCAAAATTGTATGTAAAGAGTGAAATCATGATGATGCAAGGTGAGTTGCAGCTGGCTCATGGTATTGTGGTCTTAGATGCAAGTAAATTACTTGACAAACCTGGATTGCCTGGGAATTCTGCTGGAGATATTGACAAGCCGATATCAGAGTAAGGAAGTAAAAGGAATGGGGAGAGAACAGGCCCCCTTTCTGAAATTTTTGCATTTTTCTGGCATGTTAAGGACATCCCTCTTATTAGAACAATCTGATGCTTCTGTGGTAGCATGTGCTCCAATTAAATTAAAGAAATTATCAAAGCCCTCTGAGCAGTCTGGGTGAGGGAATTACCTGCCATTAGCTTGCCTGAAAAGGTAAACTAGAGTGGGTGGAAGGACTGTAATTGCAAGTCACCTCTCTTGACTTTCTAGTGAGACCAGATTCACGAAATTTCTGGAGCTAATTCAAATACAAGACAGACACAACAATGCAGAAATTTGATCTTCAGGTTCATGTACAAAGTTTTCTTCAAGGTTAGTATATTTACTGTGAAATCAATGTTTACATTCCTGTTGTAAGTGAGTAGATTATAATGTGGCTATTTCCTCAGCTGTAGAGAACCCCTGGTGTGATTACGACACCCTAACATGCCTTTATTTCTGGATTTGGTACTCTCTGTGCATGCATTTGGATGCACAAAAACTTGGAAACGTTGGTAAGAGAAGAACCAGAGATGATACCTAGTGTGAGAATGTAGTTTGTGAGACTCTATACTGCTGAGTTGTACCACAGCATTGAAAAAGATTTCAGAGACAGTACAGACTGTAAAGACTCTTTTTTGTTGAAAAAAATTTGCAGGTGATGCAAATTTAGCCCTGTAGTTGATTGACACAAATGGAATGGTAGCTTTGAAAAATGTTATTGGTACAAAAATTGTGAATCTAGGTGCTTGCAGAGACAGGTTACCTAAGTACCTACATAGACCTGACATATAGCGAGTGCAAAGTTTACTGTGGGAAATCCGTGAAGATATTTACTTTGAAGATTCAAGACTGCTCTGAACAACTTGTTTAGCCTTCAAGGAAATCCCATTTTGTCAGCTCCTATGATCAGAACTTGCTTTTATATGTTAGTCTGGAGAAGATTCATCAGTAGGATGAGTGACTGTATTTGTTTTGTCCAGACACCTGTGAGATGATCTTCATACCATGCTGGGAAGAAAAGGGCATGATGAATTAACAACGTATTCTTCACCTAAGTAAAATTTCTTTGCAATCTCAAGTAGTCTCATTTGGTTTCTCTTTATCCTTTCCAACACTCTCAATTGTTGTTTAAATGATCCCTAGTTCTGATTATTGTTATATACATAAACTTTAATTCCTTTTTAGAATCCAGATAAATTATATTCTTCAGTTATACACTGTACAAATGAGTTGCACAAGCTAACTATTCATAATGTGAAACAATGTTTTCTTTGTTATTCCAGAATATGGAAGGACATTTTTTCTTGTGCATTGAAAGGGACTAAGTGAATGTTTCTGTTCTACTCCTATACTATTTTTATGACTTTCTCTGCTGTCTAAGAGAGAAATGGTTCCAATGTTATACAAAAACATATTCATATTAATATTTTTCCTCATCTTTCATTGAACTTTCAAGACTTCAGTTGTCTTTCAAACTCCACAGAATTGATAAAAAAAATAGTTAGATATCTTAAAAGAAAATACTGTCAATAATGATAATTTTACAATCCAAATCTCTGAAGAAAAAGGTTAAATGTCACCATTAGCTCAACTGAGCTTCATCTTCAGTTTTATTTAGTGCATTCATAAATGCATTTTTAAAAACTAAATTTATAGAAATTATCTACTCCTTTATTTTGGCTTTAACTAATTAAACTAAATAGAGGAAAACATTCTCAATATGTATTAAAAATAAAATATTAGATTAAATGTCAAAGATATAAATAATAATAATAATTATTATTATTGAGAATAATAATACTACTATAAAACACAAACACCGCCCCCCCAAAAAAAAACAATCCATGGCTTGGACATGAAAGGATTTTTAAATACCTGGTAAAAGACGATATATTAAATGTGGTGCTTGATTTATCAGGGGCCCAACGTGCTAGTGAAAAAGGTTATAATTAGGCAATGCGGTCTAAAGAATACATGTACAAGACTTAAAAGATGCTGAACAAGTCATTTCACCTCTTGTGTTTCAATCACTTTCTCTGCAGAATAGTGATTACGAAGATACTTATCTCATTTGTAAGCAGTTTGAGATCTGCAAGTAAAGAACATTATACAAATGCAAGGTGTTACTCTCAACATCAATGGCAATTAGATTTGATCTCAAGAAATGTAAATTATTGGTTTTAATGGAATTATACTAGTTTTTAGCTATCTGCTGTTTAGAAAAGACTGACTAAGAAGCTGTGGTAGTTGAAATGCACAAAGAAATAGGATCATTATTAAATAAAAACAGACAAATGTTTCACAGATTAGCTGGAACACTCATGCTAGAGTGTAACATCTCTCTCATTCTTTCTCCCTGTGAACTGTGCTAAAGCTAGAAGCACTGGGGAAAAGATAGAAATAATGTGATATGGTATGCATATGTTATTTTAGTTTCTAGTAAAATTAAGAGAACATAATGGTTACAGGAGGAATTCTCAATGGAAAGAAACAGGAATCAAAATGACCATGAAGACTGAAATGTTTTTCTAGATCTTCCTTTAGCTTAGTTGTGAGCTTCATTGATTTGCATAATAGGTAAGGTAAACTGGTATATTTGCCACAATATTACTACACTGTATTATGTTCTTTTTTTTTTTTAAGTATGACTGAAAAATTAAAACCTTATAAAACTGAAATACTATCAGCATTATTCTAGAAATAGTGGTGCAAATTTACTTTATGGAATTTCAAATTATTGCATAACTTTTTTTTTAGAGGATACATTAAAATTAGTTCAATTAGAAAAGGTCACATATAGTTGTCTTACTTATATCATGAGCCTTTTCCACCACAGAAACAAGATACGACTGCTGTTCCTTTAAAGTCTTTCTTTAGAACTGAGCTCATCATAGACAGATGGTCAGGAAACTGTCTAGTATATGGCTCACTTACAAGAGCAATTTTTGTATTTAGGGGTAAAAAGTTTTCTTGTTGCTTCCAGGTTTTCTAGCAGATTTTGAGTAAATAACTTCCTTGACTTGATAAACTCACTTGGACAAAACCAGGTCTCAGATCAAAGCCATGGTTCAGCTGAGAGTAGGTCTATACTTTTTAACAAAGGAACCTTTAACGACATCAAGGAGAAAACAGTATTTTCATAACAATTTGTGGTTAACTTTCAAAAGAAGTCTTGCTCGGTGCTGCTGGTGTTCACCAATGACAGTGCTCTTGTGACTATGTCGTGTCTTGAAACAGATTGCTTGCAAATTTCCAACTATAGAAAGTACAAAAGTCCTAAAGCCAGCAACACAGCTAAACAATTTTGACTCATCTAAGATAGGTGACAGTACTGACCTCAGTTCAGTGGTTGGTTCAGATCATGCTCTCACCCACACGCACACAGAACTATGATCTTACAGATAAAAATTATTTTTACAAGAGCTACCTGAAAAATTGGGAACATGCTCATAATTTCCATTAAAAATACTTTAATTGCAAACAATTTAGGGCACAATTTTTCATTAGTACAATCAATAGCCATTTTACCATCGGGTTCTGTAAATAGGAATTGACATCTATCTAATTAAAATGGATTGTTATCTATGACATACAATGTGCCACAGGGCTTCACTACAAGACTTTTAGACTGAGGTTTTGTAGAATAAATGAAACAATATTTTCCCCTTTTGATATTTAAGCATTTCCCTTGAGACGAGCATGAAGTCTGTTGAGATGTAGACTGTTTTTTTTCTTTTCCATTGAGTAGGGGAATTTTTTTTTTTCTTTTTTCAAGTTTTTTTTTTAACAAAACAAAACAAGACAAAATAGTTTTAGAAGCTAATAGTCTAACTATGTAGAGCTTAAATGAGCCAGTGTAATTATAGCTTTACTCATGATTAAGTCAAACTGCTTTGAAGAAGATCCCTGTGTGCAGCTTTTCTCTTCGGTAATATAATAAAAACTAACTCTTCAAATTCGTTTTAGATGTAAGTACTAGCAATGAGATAATACCAAATACTAGCACAGCGTTCTAATAATTGTTAGAGAATTACACACATTCATTAAGAGACTATTCCCCTCATACCTCTTCATATTTATGCTTCACCAGACAGACAAAAGCATCCTTTTTTTTTTTCCCCAAAAAAAATTTTGCAAAAATCTTCAATCTATGGCCTAACAGTCCACACAGCTCTATAAGCAGAGGTCACGACACTCGTCAACATGCTAAGGAGGGCCACATTAAAGACATCCCCTAAGCTTTAATTGTCCAGGGTGATTACAGAGCCATTTCAGGTCAGATTGCTGTGGTTTCCAGGGTTATCAGCTCTTTCATAGCGGCTGATATATAACCTTGATTCACATTAGAGCTACTTTCTATGCCTATTCTGAAATATTTAATCTGTTGGAGATTCAGTCACTAAAACCAGTTCATTTAAACAAAGAAAGTGCAGGTCTGCTGCAGTCTCTATTCGTGCTCTTTTTTTTTTATTATTTTTTACACCAGTGTGTACCAGTACTGGATGTTTCAGAGGAAGACATGCAGAACCCCAAAAATGGGCAACATTTTAAACTTTCTGTTATTCATCAGAACAATACTTGTTGCTTTGTTATTTCACAGATGGTTTATGCCAGATTCCCAGCTTCATAGATTCAGATGCTTTTTAATTCCTTGGGAACCAGTGATGGATTGATCTCAGTAAACCTCAAGCTTCTAGTCTTAGGCTCCTTCCCTAAGCTAGTCTTCTGTTCTCCTGTGAAAAAAACAGTAGAAAAACAGTTCAATATCTGGCATGTGGATGCAAAACCTGCTGTGAACCTTTAAAAAACCAGATTTTGAGAATGCTGCAGTCACAGCAATCAAAATATCACTTGTATAGGGATTTTTCAGACTGTGCCAATGAGCACTGTGTCAAGGGAAGGGAATGGATGGGAAGAGGAGAGTAAATGTTTTCAGGAGGAAAAGCTGCCGGTGGTAAGGTTAAATGAATTATTGTGTTCAAGCTTTTAAGAAGCTGTTATTGGTAAAGTAACTTTCCAAAGGAAAGTATTGTAGAGTGTGAAAGAATGCCTGAAAAATATCAGTTTAAAATATATATATATATTATCAAGGTTATTCTAACAACCTGTTAAAAGAGGACATTCTAAGACCCTCCTCATTTTAATAATTTATTCTGAATTTCAACGAAAAAGTAAAAAGGCAACTTAGAGACATTTGAAGCCTCATTTTTTTGTTAGCTTAACTCGGACAATTGCTACAAATCTAAGCATAATAAATAGGGACAATATTTATACATTTCATAGACTATGTGCTGCTCAGACAAGAATAATTAATTACCAGTAGGAAGACAAATCCCTAGTGACAAGCTAGGAAGTCAGACCAGCCAGGGAAGGTGAGTCCTAGCAGGGCAGGAGGCCAGGCACGGCACACCTACAGCACTGCTCAGGCAAGGACTAGAGGACGGAGCTCAAACAGCAGTTCTCCAGTTAAGGAGGAAGGCTCCTGACGAGGCTCCTTGCAGCTCTTTCTCACAACTTTGCTGTTGCCACAGCAGTCTGGTCCATGGTCACAAAACTCTGATACAGCAGAGGGGGCTTTGAACATAGGGAGCTAAAACGCTAAGAAGAGGGGTGTGGTTGCAGAGCTATTGGTGCACTCAGGGCCCACCAGTTGTTTCAATTGCAAGATAGTTTAGCAGACTCCTACCAACCTCGAAAATGTCAGTGGTAATATTCAGACTATATCCTATTCTGATGATTATTCTTCTATAACTTAAAAATTATTTCACTGTATGTAATCATGACTGACAGCTGATTAGAACACAAAACAAGTTTAAATGAGAGAAAATCACGGTATCACAGGAAAAATCAAGTTTTTAGTGCCATTTTGAGCCATGCAAAAGGGCATATGCAAATCTTCTGCTCTGGGATTAATGTCATCATTCCTGGGGTATATTTACTCATGAAAAGCACCTACCTTTGAGCAAACATAGGTTTTTGATGCTTCCATTTAGTCAGGAAACTTCATACTTTGAACGGCAAGACCTTTTCTCTGTTGCTTTGTTTGGGAAAATGAAATAGATACAGAGAATTAGTTTATCCTTAAGGGATGTTTGAAAGGTGGTCATGGAGCCTATAAAAGAACAGTGTGTTTGTTTCCCCTAAAGGCTTTTTTTTTCAGATTATATACAAACCTGACAAAATTGATCCATCGGTATGTGCAAGATTGCAGGTACATATTCCTGAGAAACTATCAAACATTTTTAAAATCAGCTGGGGATGTAGGGTTATATTATATCAATTTCTGTAAAGGAGAAATAGAAGAATGAAATATTAAAGGATTCATCACAGTGTAAACAATTTTTTTCTCTTAATAGAACAAAATCATTTTTTGGTCAATGGATTTAAAATCCAAATCTCCGCAGTTTAAAAAGGTTCCTCTAAAATAACATTAGGCTCCTTTTTTCATGATGTTAAGGTCTAATGATTTTCATAATTTCTATTCATTTCTCTGAATATCTAGACTGGAATATTTTCTGTCATCTATTGTGTTTCTAAAATAATGTTTATCAGAGTTTCACTATGAAAAAGTCCTTTTTGCATGTCAAAGAAATATCAGGCATAGTAATTCAAGTTGTGGTCAATTCAAACAAATTGTGCATTCCAAATAGACTTCTACAAGTGCTGAATTAAAACAGAGTCACAAGTTTTCCATCTCCTAATTTGCATTTCTTGTTTCAGGCAATAAAGTGCTGTAAAGAGAATTCTGTAACATCTGTAAAATTCTGAAGGTATGTAGTATTACACAATAGTGCAATCCTTGGGATAAATTTTGAAGTACTTTTGGCCCTTTTATGGAATTATTCTTTACTTTAAAAATAATTTTTAAAAAATATTCCTGCTTCTGACTGTAATTCAGAATACCAGTGATATTGCATCTCCCCAGAACTACTGACTAAATAGCTCAAGGAACTGGAGTAGGCATAAACAGAATAACAGAATAGTTGAGGTTGTAAGGGACCTCTGGTGATCACCCAGTCCAACTCTCCCTGCTCAAAGCAGGGTCATCTAGGTCTGGTTGCTCAGGGCCACATCCTGTTGGGTATTGACTGTCTCCAAGGGTGGAGACTCCACAGCCTCTCTGGGTAACTTTTTCCAGTCTTTGACCGCTCTCCCAGTAAAAAGTGTTTTCTTATGTTTAAATCTAATTTCCGGTGTTTCAGTTTGTGCCCTTTGCCTCTTGTTCTCTCACTGGGCACCACTGAGAGGAGTCTGCTCCTTCTGCTTTACTCCCCACCATTAAGTATTTATATGCATTGATCAGATGCCCCTGAGGCTTCTCTTCTCCAGGCTGAACAACCCCAGCTCTCTCAGACTTTCCTTGTATGTCAGATGCTCCAGTCCTTTCATCCTCTTTGTGGCTCTTGGCTGGACTTGCTCGAATATGTGTCCATCTATCTTGTACTGGGGAGGCCAAAATGGGACCTAGCACTCCAGATGTGTCTCAGCAAGGCTGAGCAGAGGGGAAGGATCACCTCCCTCAACCTGCTGGTAATGCTTTGCCTAATGCAGCCACAGGTGCTGTTGGTTTATTTTGTAACAAGGGCACATTGCTGGTTCATGTTCACCTTCTTGTCCACCAGAACAATGAAGCAAATCTGCTTCAGTGTGTCCTCAGCATGTACTGGTGAATGGGATTATTCATCCCCAGGGGCAAGACTTTGCATTTTGTGCTGTAAAACTTGATGAGGTTCCTGTCGGTGCATTTCCGCAGTTTGTTGAGGTCCTTTTGAATGGCAGCTCAACCATATGGTGTATCAACCACTCCTCTCGGTTTTATATTGTCTGCAGACTTACTAAGTCGCAGGAGCAGGCTGTCCCCATATGCCGTAAGAAGAATGGGCGGGGAAGACGACCGGCCTGGCTGAACGGGGAGCTCTTGCTGGGACTCAGGAAAAAAAGGAGAGTTTACCGCTTGTGGAAGAAGGGGCAGGCGACTCAAGAAGAGTACAGGGATCTTGTTAGGTC
>NW_008794211.1:1722372-1740583 GCF_000699145.1 Aptenodytes forsteri | reverse complement strand
GAGTCCCCATCCCTGGAGGTATTTAAAAAACGTGTAGATGAGGCGCTTAGGGACATGGTTTAGTGGACATGGTGGTGTTGGGTTGACGGTTGGACTCGATGATCTTAGAGGTCTTTTCCAACCTCAATGATTCTATGATTCTATGATTCTATGATTCTAAGGGTTCAATTCTGTCACATTGTCCAGGTCATTCCTGATTGTCTTAAGCAGTACTGGACCCATATCAGCCTCTCAGTGCACCACTGCTGACTGGCCTACAGCTGGACTTCAGGCCACTGATCACAGCATTTTAGCCAGTTTTCAGTATACTTTATTGCCCACTTTTGTAGTCTGTATTTAATCAGTTTGTCTATGAAGATGTTATAAGAGACAGGGCTGAAAGCGTTACTAAAGTCAAGATAAACGGCATCCACTGTTCTTCCCTTATCCCCAAGCCAGTCATTTCTTTACAGAAGACCATCAGATTGGACAGGTTTGAGTTCCCCTTCACAAATCCTTGCTGACTATTCCCTATTACTTTGTTATCCTTAATATTTTTCCAGGTTTAAGTGGTTTCCAGGATTATTTGCTCCATCACTTTCCCAGAGACTGAAGTAAGGTTGACCAGACTGTAGTTCCCTGGATCCTCCTTCTTGCCCTTCTTGAAGATAAGAGTGATTTTTGGTTTCTTCCAGTTTTCAGGAACCTCCCCTGATTACCTTTTATTGAGAGTGGCCCTGCAATGACATAGGCCACCTCCCTCAGCACTTGTGGGCAATGACCACGCACAGCAGAAAGGCTATTGCACTGGCTCTGAGTAGAGATATCTTTTCTGATTTTGCTACACATTTTAAAATGCTAAATTCCAGGATCCCAGTTAAGATTGATCTAAATAGCATTTAAGCCATACTGCATTCCTTTTAACAAGACCTGACGTGATTCTAAGAAATGTTTGGACAGTGCAGTCAGTGCTGTGTCTTTTAATGGGAATAAAAACATTACTTCATTTGCCAGTGCCGTCATTCTTACTGTATTAAATTCACTTATCATAAAATATTTTCTCTAGTAAACTTGTCAAACTTCTTTTAGGCCCTTTACTGCATATGCCTGAGTTGCTTCAGTTGTTTTGTTTTCGTTTTCGGGTTTTTTTTTCCAGTTAGGCCTCAAGTTTTGCTCTCTTTTCCATGACAGAAGTAAGGACAACTCTCTACAACCTCTAATGTGTGTGTTATTCAAGTTTTCCACCTTTCTATGCCATTAACTGTAGGAAAGCTCACTCATCATCAGCAGAAACCTTTCTGCTCATCATTCAATGTTGAGAAGACTTTTTTTTTTGTAGTCCAGGTACATGGTGGTAAAGCCCATGAGCACATTTTTATTTTTTGAATGGACAGAATAATGTAATTTAAGACCATTTGGAGAATTCTGCTTCTTTTAACCCACAGCAGAAAGGAACTTCAGTGAAATGCAAGAAGGTTAGCTCAATAGCATAGAAATGTAAATAGCATCTCCAACGAATAGAGAGTGGACTAATTAAATTGGTAGTATGGAATTTTGTTAAAGAAGAAACAGAGCTGAAAATAGCTTTGTTAAAGTTTCTGGGGCTTAACTTGATCAGAAGCTCCAATTGTTTCCAAAGTAAATACTCACTGTATTTGTTTTCCAACTTTTATATCTTTTCTTTCTTGTTCCTTCTCTTTGCAGTCCTGGCATTTTATAGGTTTTATTGCAACAGAATTTAAAATGCAAGGGTTTTTTGCTTGAAAAAAATAGCATGTATCTACATTGTGAGATATTTTGTATCACATCACAGATCAGTACCTTCCTAAAGTGATTGTGAAGAGTCTGGAATAATTTGCTCTGGAGTAGAACAGTCTAAGTAACAGCTATCAAAAAAAACCCCTTAAGCAAGTCATGAAAACCAAGTCTTTTGGGGTTGTCCAGAAGTATAACTCTGCATGTACTGTGATGAATTAGACTGGAAGATTCTCAGGAAATTAAATATGGTAACAGTTTTAACATTAAAGTATGATGCTTAAAACTGAACACTATTTACATTTAATAATTTATCATTTAAACTTTAATCATTTGCATGGTTGGAATGTGTTCAATATTAAGCATCGCTATTGCAGCTCTGTTGAGCTAAAGTCTTGAATAATTTAATGCTGAAATACTCATACTGGGATGATAAAAATCAATGAAGTGCTGGTATCTAGTTTGGAAAAAGTAGGTAGTTATACAAGCTATCAACAAATATTTGGGGTTTATTACAATAATCACAATACTGTTTTTGTAATTGATTCATGTTTAAAGCTGGATTTTTCGTGGCAACTGAGAAATTTGCTAAAGCTTCTCTAGGTATATAGTGAAAGTCTTGGTCTTCAGAAAATGTGAATTGGCTTTGCTTGTATACCTGTCATTTAAGAAAGAGAATACAACTTCACAGCAAACATTTATTTTCTTTTTCTTTTTTTTTTAAGTAGAATTGAATGGATGGAATGTGTAATACAAGTTTCTTACTACTCTTGAAAAGTCTTTTGTCTTGTATATTCCTAGGAAGAGAAGTGAAGCGTTGCTTAACATGGAGAGTATCAGAATCTATATTTTGCAAGAAACATAAAGGGGGTTTTTGTTTGATAGCAATTTCTAACTTGGTCTTGTAATTATCAGGAACAGAAAAAGAAGACAAAATAAAAGAAAAACAAACAAACAAACAAAACCCTCCAGAAGACAGCTTTTTTCCAACACTCAGTAAACCTAATATTATTGAACTCCAGATTCTCACATTTTTAGATCAAGCAATATGAATTTTCTCAATGTTAAGTGAACCTTTTCATAAGTCATAAACTGTACAACTACTTTGACATAATTGACTCTACCTGAATATATGATACCCTAGAGTCATACAGTTTTTCATCCTGACTGCACATACAAGAAAAACAAAAAATATATAGGTAGCAATAACAACATAATTCCTAATGGTTCTTTATTGCTAGGGAGATCTGAGTTCAACAGCTGGCTTCCAAATCTACTTACTGTCATGATTTATGTTCTCCATCACTTTCAACTAACTTATCCTGAACATAGCAGGTCTGTGCTATGACTACCTGCTGAGGAACAATAAGGCAAACGCTATTCTTACTGTTATGTCTTTACTGTACTTGGTTTCAGTTACAGTAAATCACAAATGTTGGATTCAATGAGGATGTCACTTCCACAAAGTTCTTTGTCTATCATAGACCTTTGTGAAGCGTGAACCAAAATACTTAGTTGCAAACCTTGAAATCAATGTGATTAAAAAGTGAAACTTTACAATCAACTTGTTTTCCTCTTGGTTAAGAATCAGTCAAATGTCATCTTGATATAAAAGCTGTAAAATACATACTTCTGTGAAAACAGAATGGAGATTTTGGATAACCATATGACAGGATTATCAGACCTCTTCAATGCATGAGATATGTACGCACATCTTTAAGAAGAGAGAAAGAAAGAGACAAACCCCTTACTTGACAGTAAACTGTGCCTGAAATTCAAGTTTAATTTTTCTATGTAGGTAGAGCTGGTAGGATTCAAAACAAATTATGTTTTCTTACAAAGTGAAAAAAGGAGTACTATGAATTATAATCAATAAATGTTCTCTAAATCCTAGCTGCATTTGTTGGGAGACATTCAGGTGTTTGGTACAGTGGCAGTGTTGAGTAAGTGACCTGAAAGGCAGAAAATGGTACACTTTTGTGGCTGTAATCAGGATTCAGCTCTTAAATTTGAAGGTGGGAGTCAGAAAACCTGATCACTGTAGCTGGCATGCATACAATTCTTCCATACTTTCTAGGGCCAGACGCCCCAGTTAACCTACATGCACTGCTACTGCTGTTTCATGAAATTGTCTTAGTTTCACTGGTCATCTTAGCCATGGTCAAACTAGACAAAACATTTGAAACTTAGGAAAGTAATTGCAGAGGCTGAAGGGTAGGTGGAGGTAAATTTGGGAAAGCTTTAAAAAATATCAACCATCACATTTGGATGAACCCAAAACCTAATGAACTGAAACCCCACTCTTCATCCAGCTGGATTTTGTAGTGGCGTGCAGGTTCTTTGCATGCCTTTGGCAGGGCATAGCAACAGCTTTGAGTAAATGAGCTATAGGATTTATAATTTACTAGAGCAAGAGTTTCCTACCAGATACCCTAAGAAACCCCTAGGGGATCCCTGAGGAATCCCCAGCATTCCCTAAATCAGTTACATTTCCCCAGGTTCTGGATTCAGCTGGTTCCAAAAGGATTTACAGAAGCACAGAAGCACAAGGGCTGTCCCAATTGGTCTCAAAAGAACTGCCCTTTGCAAGTTATTTTTTGGCTGAGGCCAAGTGACCCCTGATTTAAGCACAAGTAGTAGTCACTGTGTCAACACTGACATAGAAAATTACCAGACAGAATAAACAGTTACAGTACATAGTGGTAAAATGTTGAAATATTTAGAAGGCAGTGTGTACTTTCATTGATTCAAACCATTCTAACCCATTCAGCATGACACCACAGAGTCTCACATTATCAACTGCAACCTTATTCAAGCACATTGCAAACACTGTAGCTCTCTATTACATGTACATGAAACAATGCTTTCATCAGTAATTGATATGTAATATAACATAATATAGTCCCTGCTCGTTGCAGGGGGGGTTGGACTAGATGACCTTCATAGGTCCCTTCCAACCCAAACCATTCTATGATAATAAATATGTCAAAATATAATGCTCCCTCATCCTCAAGATACTTAAGGTATCTTTCTATATACCTGGTTGATATGTAGAAAGACAACCACAGCCCACTGGAAAAAGCAAAAAACTTGTAGTGTATGCGTCTCTGTTCTCTGCAGAGAGTTTTTGATGTTGTTGTAAAATGAGTTGCATTTCAACAGGCCATGACCTCATGAAGTTTTAGTCCACAATCTCTAAATCAGACCTTGGCCCAGTCTAAAAGGAAATGAAATTGTAGTACACGCACTGGTGATACTCATACGTCAGAGATCTAGGTCCTTACTGTATTAAATTATTTCTTAAAATATTTGATTCTGATATTCCACACATTTGAAAGGTTGTCTTGACTTTTGTGGACTATATCTGGATAATAAATTAATGGATTGATAGATAAAGTTGCAAAAATAAGGTCTATCACTTTGGTTTTCTTATTTCCACCTACAGTTTTATAGATTTGTATAGTTAATTTTGATGTATATGCTGTATGTTTCCTTACCATAAGGAAAAATTGTTTGATTTACTGATAGTTAATCAGCAGTATAAGAAATGTAGAAGCTAAGGCACGTACGAAGTGTCAAAAGTGAACAAGTAATAGGAAAGTATTTTTAAAAATAGATAGCAATTTTATTGAAATTCAGGTATTTCTGCAGTTTTAAAATATTTTTCTTTAATCTATTTTTATTTTCAGACATACTGAGTTTTTAGATCAGTTAAAGTAATACTATACACCTGGAAACGTTCACTAGCTTCCTACTTCACTAACAGTATATAGTAACTGTGGTCTTGTTAATAAGTAATGAAGGAGGATGTCTCTTGGTTCAAGTTTTGCTGGTGTTTTTTTTTTTTTAAATTTGGTAACAAGTTGTGAATTTTTTTTCTTTTGTTTTACATAATTATGATGGCTTTTAAAGAAAAAGGTGGATTTCACATCAAGGTGAAATTCTACCTCTTGTGAGGGTTCTAACAAGGCCTTGTAACACTTGTTCAAATATGGTATATGGAAACTGTACTGAATGTCATACAGAAATCTGAATAGATTTAAAACTTTCAGCATACCTATGAGAGCTGAACTGATCATAAAGGCTTACAGTTCAATACTTTTGAATATTAATACTTAGGCAAACCAGGAATAGACTAGAGTATGAGTAATCTTAGTAGTCTCAACATATGTCTGAGAAATTTCTTGCCCTTTCAGACTAAGAGCTAGACTACAGACTAGAAGGCAAGACTGAAACTTTAATGATCTTTCATGGTTTGAGAAAGATACATCCAAATGCATTCTCTTGTTTCTGTGGAATATGGTGAATTTCACCTTAAGAAGTTAAGACAAAAAGAACATTTCAATATGATGCCAAAAAAACTAAAAAATGTTTTTACTTCTCCCTTAAAGCAATTGTTCCGTCTTTTCAAATTCTGATTAGTTCTTAAGCAACTGCAAGTTTTTCTTCCTTTCCCTTTATTCTGTGGTTCTCTGATTTCCTTTGATGTGGACCAGAGACACGTTGCCACTGTTATTTTGCCAGTTGACAGGTCAACCTCAAGTGAAACTATCTCATAATATTAAAATATGCTAAATGTTGATATGCTTAATAAGAAAAGAAGAATAACTGTGCAGAGTTTGACTTCCTAGGCTGAGATCTCACTTCTAACAGCCACCAGTGGGATACATTCACGGACAGAACACAGGCAAGCCTGTAATGGTGTCTCCCCAGGACATCTTTTGGGCTCCTGAACTCTGAAACTAATGGACATCCTGAATAGCAGGTTGTGTCTTTCTATTAAATAACTCTTGATGAACATTTCTTCTATCAATTTGTTTGACTGAAGTGATTTAAACTACAGCTTAATTTCACTAAAAGGAGAATCATGTCATAAAAAAGACACTGGGAAACACAGAAGGTATGTCCTCCTTTCCATACACAACTAATCTATACATTTCCATTGCTTTTGTTTCTTTATCAATATACTATGTTAAAAGAACAAAAATATTTATTTTCAGACTCTCAGCTGGCATGAGGCAATGTAATTCTAGTGATGTCAATGGTTTACATCTTCACCTTTTAGCAAAAAATTTATGTACTATAGATCTTGCTCTCTATTCTTTTACACATACAAGATTTTTTTTGGTGTATTTTTTCTTCCTATTGTGAAAGATCTACTTTAAATGCCTACTTATTTAGTTAAAACATATACATATATTCTAAGTGTCTTGTGTTCTTGAATTAATAGTATCAGAGACATTTTTTATGATCAGCATTTCACATTTCTACAACACTGTTTCACTTCATCCTTAAGTGGCTCTTTTGACTCAAACCCAGAAACAACCAGCCTGAAAATGTAAAGAAAGTGAGGATATTTACAATAACCTAATTTTTTTTTGAAGCTTAAGATGAACTAGATCTATCAAAGAAAACTCTCATTTGGATATCTTTCTTTGTATATCACTGCTCTAATGTTTTGGATGCTCAGCTATAGGAGTGTTGAAGCACCATCAAAAACTTAAACTAACCAAAAAATTTTGATTGAATAGGTAATATTTAGAACAATATAAATTGTGTTAGTGAAGTTCAGTATAACTTTTTCTGACAATGTGGAGTGCAGAGTAACTGTGATTGAGTAAGGTACATATAGTAGAGGAAGCTATCTTGTATGCAATGACAATACCAGGACTCGGGTAGTATCAGGACTCTCCTAGCGTTAAAAGATGAAAATATACTTTCTTATCAAGGCCTATTTTATAACATGATTGAAAATTGTACTTATGTCAGAACACGTTGTTTGCTGATCTATTTGTATTTGACTCCAGTGCTCCTTGCTTTTTTTCTCTACATAATGCCCATATATACCTAAAGCCCCCCATATATGTATGGGGAAGGCTTACTTTAACATTTTCCCTTAACAGCCCCTTTGAGTGACATTGTTGCATCATGACTTAGCAAAAAAACAGTCCCTTTACCCAGTTGATTTGACTTATTGTCAAAAGTAGTTTTTACAATAGCATTTTGATTCAAGAATAATAAATATAGTTATCTCAGAAAGAACTGCATGTGAAACAATATACAAACAACTTTGACAGTCTGGAGTTCTGAAGAAGTTTGTTTACTGGAAGTTTACTGTGCCTCTAACCTTCTATCTTTTCTTATTCATTTTCTACCCTATTTTAGCAGGCAGTTTGTTACCCATTGCTTTAATGAAGAGGCTCCATGAAGATTTTCTAGAGAAAAAGATGTACAAAATTAATTTACATACATGCATCAAAAAGATTCTTTTTAAATGAACCTGTAAATTTTCCTTTTCAATGTTATATTTAAAAAAATCCTTTTTAATCTATGCTGAAATCAACAAAAGTTTCAGTGACTGAATAAATAATCATTCACCACACTATAATTTTTTGGTTTCACATTTTTTGTTTGTTTGTATGCTTTTAGTCAAATACATCGTAAAGTAAAACCTTTAAAAATGCATTATTTACAAGGAAAATCTTCAGAGATGGCTGATCTCAACTAAGGTTAATCTTACTTGTCTGATGATATTACAGCAGACCTCATTAAATTTGTTTTATTTTTCTTTAAATAGCAAAACAAAGATTTGACTGAACTTATTCAAACTTGAACTAGATGATGGTTTGGGCTTATACTGTTAGAGTGCTATGTAGCTTGAGGATGCAGAATCTTATCGTTTGATATATAATCTCATAGCCCAAGAGAGAGGTTTGTTGGAAAATTTCCACACATAAAACACATTCATTTTTCTGAAAAAAGCATATGGTCTGTATACATAAATCATGAATGTGGATTACTTTAATGGTTCTTGTGAGGTTTCACATGAAATAGAAGTGTTCTGTTATGTTTGGGCTTTTTAAAGATATTTTTCTTTTTCTAGGACTTTCTATGTTTATTCTTATTGAAATGGCTTTATTATCTGATGTTTGTTTATGAAGATATGCTTTAAGGAGGTTGTGGGAATTTGCAAAGCTTACTATGGGATGTTTAGAGGAAGAGTGGAAGACAAGGAAAGAAAGGTATCAAGGTGGATCAGAGAGAAACCAGAGTGGAAAAATGGAGAGGAGAAGGGATGCTGGTCAGAGCATTTTTATGCCTAAGCCCCAGGTCTGATCACCATCTCTCTTCTACCTTCTTGTTAAACTCTACTTCTGGGTATTTTTATGCGTGTTCTCTAGTGCATGAGTGCACATGTGTGTGCACGCATGTGTGTATATGTGAAATTGCTAGAGAACTTCCAGTGGAACAACTGGAGAGTAAGGCTTAGAGGTCAGGACACCAGCAACTAGAGGAACTGGGATCTGGGGCCCACCCCTGGATAGACCAAGTGTCTGGGGACAGCTAATGGAGCGGTCCATGCGCATGAACTTCTATCCTAGTTAACCAAACACAAGGAACAAGGAAGTCTATGCTGTTCATTTCTACATGAGTGTTCTTTTCGTTCACATGGGTTTTTAGAGGTCACCAAAGCCATTTGTAGTGGAGGAGGGAGGAAAACTGCTGAGTCTCCAGACTAGCTTATGGGGGTACAGCCATGAAAGGGAAGTCACCTCTACCCTTTATAAAAAAACTTGTGAAAAGGCTTACAAAATCTATACTTGAAATGTTCTTTATGCCTAGTTATAACCAAAGGGATTGTTTATGAAGGAAAACCTGTATGCCAAATGGAACAGAGACATAACCAGCTATGTAATTAAATATGAAACTTTACACGGTTTACATCTTAGCACAGAATTTTTTTCAATATGCTTATGGAATTCTTATAATGCAAAAATGTTTCATATAAAAGCTGATTCATGCAAAAATGTTTCACTAAAACCCAAAGACAAAACTGTGTGTATACAACCCTGGATTAATATCTGAAAATAAAGTGAATCCAGTAAAATGCTACTTGCTGCCAAAGTGCATGTCTTCTTGGTTGTCTCTTACAATGTTTCTTCTGTAAAATCAGGAATATCTTGTTTGTTCTTTTGCTTGTAATAGTTTGACAAGGTACTATATAAACTGTAAAAGATCTCTTCATTTCATATTTTTCCGTTTGAATTTAGTGCCTGAGCTATAAGATTGTTATCACTTCTACTTCTGGAAGGGACGAAAAACCCTTTCAGACCAAGCTCTTGATTTACTTATCATTCCTACCCTTTTCTGCTTTAACATATTCAGACATTTCTTTAGACTAGCATAACAAAACAATTATATTAATCACCTTTTTTTGTTGTATGATGTAGCTGTGTAGTGGTTTGACCCTGGCCAGCAACCTGGTGCTCACCAGCCACTCAGTCACCCCATCCCCACAGCGGAATGAGGGGGAGAATCAGAAGAGCAAAACTGTGGAAAAAATCATGGGTCAAGATAAAGACAGTTTAATAAGTGAAGAAAAAAACTGGAAAGAGAACCAAGTGATGCAGAGGCAATCGCTTACCACCTCCCACCAGCAGACTGATGCCCAGCCAGTCTCCAAGCAATGGATACTTTGCTTGGAAAGACTTCTCCCTCCAGTTTTATTGCTGAACATGATGTTAGATGGCATGGAATATCCCTTTGGTCAGTTTGGGTCAGCTGTCCCATCTGTGACGCTTCCCTCTTGCCCACCCCCAGCCTACTCACTGTGGGGGCAAAGTAAGAAACAGAGAAGATCTTTATCCTGTGCAAGCGCTGTTTGGCAATAGCCAAAAAAATTGTGTGTTATCAACACTGTTTTAGTCACAAATATAAAACACACCACCGTACAGGCTGCTATGAGGAGTGTGGCCAGCAGGTCAAAGGAGGTGATTCTTCCCCTCTACTTGGCTCTCGTGATACCCCACATGTCTTCAGCTTGGGGCCCCCACATAGGAAAGATATGGACCTGCTCAAGTGGGTCCAGAGGAGGGCCACGAAGATGATCGGGGGGTTGGAGCACCTCTCGTATGAGGACAATTGGGGTTGTTTAGCATAGAGAAGATCTTATAGCAGCCTTCCAGTACTTCAAGGGGGCCTACAGAAAAGGTGGGGAGGGACTCTTTATCAGGAAGTGTAGTGGTGATAGGACGAGGGGTAAGGGTTTTAAACTGAAAGAGGGTAGATTTAGTTTAGATATAAGGAAGAAATTCTTCACTATAAGGGTGGTGAGGCACTGGAACAGGTTGCCCAGAGAAGTTGTGGATGCCCCATCCCTGGAAGTGTTCAAGGCCAGGTTGGATGGGGCTTTGAGCAACCTGATCTAGTGGAAGGTGTCCCTGCCCATAGCAGGGAGGTTGGAACTAGATGACCTTTAAGGTCCCTTCCAACCCAAACCATTCTATGATTCTATGATTCTATGAAGAAAATTAACTCCATTCCAGCCAGACCCAGTACGAGCGGCTAGATCACCAGATGACTTTTAGGACAAGTTGAAAGATGTAAGTCCTACAGGCCCTATTCACCCTGTGGGACTTAGGTGTACCAACTTGTTCTAAAAGCCTTTCCCCTAAGTCTAGCCCTTATTCCTCAGGCTACCTGTACGTTAAACGTTCTTTTCTCCAGTGTTAGGGTGATTTGTTTAGTCTTCTACTATAGCTCACTTCTTAAAAGAACACAATAGATGTAAGGAGCAAGCTTGGCATAGAGTTTTTAAATACACTAATGTTTTTCCAATTAAGGAACAAGCCCCAAGAATTTACAGACCATTAAAAACATATTTCTCAATTCAGTATGCCTTTCTCCAGCTCCTCTTTCCCATAACAGTATCTTTGTAGAAGGACAAGTGGTTGTATTCAGAATAAGAGAGTTTTAATCTATCTCATCAAAGTCTTGGGCTCCCCTTTCTCCCCTTTCTCTCCATCAGCTTGAGCTACAACTCTTTATAGCATCCCACCGCTTCTGCCTAATAACTCTGTTCACATCATGATACCACAGATGACTGCCTGGTGATTTTATTGCCAAAGCCATCTCTTTCTCATGCCTCATACAACCCTGATGCTTTCCCCTCCCCCCCCTCTTTCTTTATATAAGCAAGTTTGTAGACTGGGATGTTGAATACAGGATGCTCTCTGTTGAATAACCCTCAATGATTAGGGCTGTATTACTGCTCTGTTAGATTTGCAGTTTCAACTGAAATTGAAAAGACATTTGAGAAGCTAAAGGTTTTTATATATACTTACAGACAGTCTCCCCAAAACAACACAGCAAACTTTCACATACAAATCAGCCTTTCTTTCATGGAATTTTACTTTTCTTTCCTTAATTGAAAGGGTAATACAAAGATTTATAGTGCTTGATCCTCACTTACAAGGCTTCCTATATATTTTACTGACAATGTATATGATGCTTAAACCTTTCTAAAACTCAGGGTGAAAAGCTGAACAAAATACAGGTATTTAAATAAGAATCAGATTTGACATGCTTTAACTTTTGCCAACTCTAAAAAAAAGTCCTTTTTTTTCCCCCAAGAAATAGTATTATTTGGCTCTGTTTCTATTCATGTTATTTAACATTGAGGTGGGTTTCACATCTTTTTCCAGGTGTAGTCCTCTACAAATAAGATGCCCAGTAAGTAAAGCTAGAAAGATTTTGCATGAAAACATTAAAAATATAAAAGTGGTTTGGCTTAGTGGAGTGGAGAATGATATAGGTTCAAGTGGGTTTCAACTTTTTAGAGCTATAGCTTAGTTCTATATTTTTAATAGTGACAGCATGTTCATTTCATTGAATGATGACATCCTTTTGAAAAAGTGATAAGAAGAGTCATGGAACATTTGAGTAAGCACTGCTGATTTGTGGTTGCAGCTCTTGATGCCTGCAGTGTAACTGCCAAGCAGAATTACTGTATCTGGTGTTTATTACACTCCAAATGATTGACCTATGTGAATCCTCCTTACCTTGAGCACAACAAACTGCTGACTTAGTTCTAACTTTAAGTAAGTAAAACAGTGACTTTGGAGCCAGCTCAACACTGTTAGTCAAACTTGCATCAAATACATTCCCCACTTCCATTAGGACTGTCACTTGTAAGTAACTGACTGGAACATAAAATAATTGTCTTTTCTTGCTTTCTCCGCAGATTGTCCAACCACTTTTTTTTCCCCACAATAGAACGATGATGGGGTAAATTTGCACACACTGACTCCAAAGCTATTTAAGAGTATTGAACAAAATACATTTTTGTCTCAGGAACATTAATAAATAACAATTGAGATTTCACTGTTCATTTAAAATGGATTTTGAAATGCCTGATGACTAATTAAAGCATATTATAGTTTTTTTCAACTGCAAAGACATCAATGTTTTCACTCCATGTAACGCGTAAAAAATTCTAATAGAGAAGAAAGAGCCAGAGAGAAGAAAAAAGAAGGAAATAAAGCTTTTAAAAAATATCTGAATTTCCTTGTATAACTGAGATCCATGCTAGGACTTTCAGAAGATCTACTAAACTTTGCTGGATTAAAGCATATTATAGTTTTTTTCAACTGCAAAGACATCAATGTTTTCACTCCATGTAACGCGTAAAAAATTCTAATAGAGAAGAAAGAGCCAGAGAGAAGAAAAAAGAAGGAAATAAAGCTTTTAAAAAATATCTGAATTTCCTTGTATAACTGAGATCCATGCTAGGACTTTCAGAAGATCTACTAAACTTTGCTGGACCTGTTGTCATTTTCATACAATATATAATGAGTGTATATGGTACATTACATAATGAATTTACAATATATGACATTGCAGTAGGAAAAGCTGTAGTTATCCAGGAAAAGTAATCAAATTGTAAGCAATGTAAAAAGATTTGGAAACCTCATCTTTTAATTGGAAAGCTGCTCTAATTTACCCTGAATTATCAGTAAAAAAGGAGGTTAAAAATAAGTTTCCTAAGAACTAACACACTTAGTAGGTTTGCAGGGCCATTAATGGATGTAAACTGGACGGACATATGGCTGCTGACCTTGTTTTAGAAAGGTGAAACAGGAGGTTGACGAGGTGATCTCCCATGGTCCAATCCTCCCAGAATAATTTTGTGATTCTATGGGTGATGGGATCTCAGTAAAGAGACAGGGAGGCATAAGTCTGACATTCTAAAGGGTTTTATTGAGAAACAGGAAAAAGAAATTGGAAGGAAACACTTAGAAATTAAAACACCAAAAGTGAAAGAAGAAAAATAAAAGACAATCATAACATTTTAGTGTTCATACCATTTCAGTGATCATGCCTTATTTTTTGTGATGCATTGCTATTACTGACCAAATTAATATGATCTCAGAAACTTCTTTTAGCATTAAAGTGCCTATCTACGTACTTTACCATACTTGCCAAATTCTTAGCAGAAAGCAGATGTTACCTAGAGCTTCATATAATTGTCTAAGATATCAAATGATATTATCTTGGAAAGGTAAGCTTCTCCTCCATTACACAATGGAGACACTAATATAGTCATGACTATCAAATCACCTAAGAAAGGACTAGATTGCAAATCCCCCCAAAATCTCTTCTCATTTGGGACAACTGTTTTCAACTCTGGAAATTAGACCTGACGGAAACGTGGATAAAAGCAGACGTTTTCTCTTCCACTTCTCAGTCTTTCAGTATGCGCTGCACTTTTATCTGCATTGTCTTTGATTTGTTTGACAATTTATTTATTTATTTATTTATTTATTATTGCTTATCATTTGCAATCTGGATATATATAAGAAGAATCCACGTTCTAGAAAGATTTTGAGGTAAATTTTTGGGAAGTCAAACTTTGTGGTAATATTTTAAAATTTTCTCATTTGCATGGTATTCTCTACATTCGCTTGGAATGTATTGTGTCAGAAAAAAAGATAGAAATGTTAATAAAAACTTACATTAAGTTACACTTAGCAGATTAGTAGTTCCTACCAAATTAGTTGGGAACAAAACAAAATTAAGACTAGAAAGATGGGGGAGTGGTGGAAGAGAAAACTGGTAAAAGTTATTGTTGCTGATAACTAAATCCGTGGCAGTTTAGGAACTTTTCTATTGCTATTGATTTTACATAGAAGGCTTTCAAATGCTATAGTGATGGGACAGAAGAAAACCGGAGTGGTATCAAGAAAAAGGTGAGAAGGATAACTGGAAAAGGATGAACTTGGCTAAGACAGCTGGCAAAATCTGACAAAAGATAATGAAAAGGATGGCAGACATTAAAAATAGAAACAGTTTTGGGCAAATCTGAAAGAGCAAAAGTGAGCAAGTAAAGTACAGAAGGAAAGGTACCCAGAAAAGAAAGATGATTTCGTTAATCAGCATAGCATTCTTCTTCCTTTGAGTAAAAAGTGTAATATAAGTAGAAAAGTAATAGAGCGTAATATAATAATAGGACAATTTAAATGTATGTACAAAGAAGACTATCAGAGATATTTCCTTCTTAGGGTTGAGTTTTGTTTGTTAGTTATTTTTTGGTAGTAAGAGGGAATTAGTCAAAAAAGAAAAGTTAAATGTCACATTATGTTATTTGGTTAATTGAATCACAATTTGACCAGTACACAAAAGATCAAAGATGTATTTTTGTAATAAAAAGAAATACAATACCTTGAAATTTGATGTAGCTTGAAACTTTCATGATGTAAGTTTGTCACAAAATGAGTGATTTAGATTGCTTAAAGAATCACTGTCAAAGATATTAGCAAAAGTGGTTTTAACATGATGTTGTAAAAGTGTGACTTAACAAAGTTTGATGGCAAGGTTCACTCTATTAATTACTGCATGGAAGAAACATACAAAGGAAAATTGAGTTACACTCGAGTTAGAATGATTCACAGAGAGACCGGAGACACAAAGAGTAAGGAAGACCCTCCTGTTGAGTCACAAAGTTCAGAGTGGACCCCCTTGCTTTCTAGACTCCTTCTCAGAGAGGAGTCTATGTGCAGCTAGGTCCAAACCTAGTCTCAGACTTAGTCAACAGTTTATGTCTAAGGGTTAATATACACAATGTTTCATTAGCATCAATTCAGCATGCAATCAGTTACCAAGACAAAATCAAAGTTACCATGCTACAAGGTTATGCGTGATATCGGTCACTTACCAAAGATCTGTCATTGGTAAAAGTTCTCTCTGCTTCGAGGAGCAACCTTGAGAGGTGTCCCAGCTCAAGGGGAGATCACCACCATGCAGCCACGCTGCCTAGCAGGGAGAGCTCAAAGAAGGCTCACTCGGGTGTCATATTTATGGGATAAAGCGGTTGGCTTGTAGTCAAATTACGTGCAATGTAAAAGGTATGCGTGAGACTCCTTGTACCCACAACTTTCTTTGTTCCTTGATAAATGAGTCTTGAAAAAGCCACCCACTATTCATGTGTCAATCGCATGATCGGTGATCCAAGCTCATATGCATTGATGCTCACTGTGTCACTCTGCTCCTTTGTGGGTTTTCAGAGAACAGATTGGAACTAGAGGAGTTCTTGGCCCAGCTACAGCTCAGGATTTACCTCCTTTGGAGCCTCTACCAAACTACCGCTAGTTGGGTTAAGGGGTCAAGTGCATCCTTCACAAAGTTTAAGTATACAGTACCAAGTTCATCTGTAAAAATGTCTAAAACTGCTCAAGTGAAGGTACTTAAATTAAAAAATTACTGGTCTTAAAATGAATAGCTTTATGTCAATAAACTAAGGCAGTACTCAACAATTTACTACATTGACATTATAGAAGTAATGTAAAACTTGAGATCCCCTACAGGAATCCACAGGTTCGAAATGAATTTAAGAACTACATCTGAAAATCTTGCAGATCCCACTTGTTCCTAGAAGATGTTTGTAAGAGTTTGATACTTCAAGATTTTTGTGGCAATACTTTTCTCTATAACAGAAATAGAATTATGTTGTGATTTCTGTCCATGCACTATATCATAAAAGAAGCAAAGCAACGTTATTTGAATTGTATATCCACAGAGTTAAATGCACCCTCTATTTAGTAAAACATGGCCAAAACATTGGACAAGAACAGTTCTTCTAGCCAGCATCCTGCTTCTATAGTAGGTAGCAGAAGGCAGCAACTCTTCTTTTGCTTCTTTTGGTTGCCTGAGTGGGATAGTGACTGTCAGTCCCTACCCCTTTGCTAAGAAATGAGAGAACATCATGAGTTTGTCTATTTTTAAAATATTTTCTCCATCATTACTATGAATGACAGGTTAGATGACAGACTCCAGTGCAGTATTACAATCACCTTCATCATCTTCCCCTAGGATGCGACAAAGTGGCCTCAAAACCTCATGAACATCTACATGGATGATGTAGATGATACAAGATATGTTCACTGTCTGACTAGGAAAACATACAGTCATTGACCTTTTTCCCCTACTGCATAGATAAGATGCTGGGTAGTTAAATACAAGGATAACATTTTTGCGTCTTCCTTTTTAGTTTCACCAACTTTTCTTATTTTACTCCCAGTTCACAATGCCTTGATTTGCCTCCTCTTTCCTTATAACAAAACAATATGTAGATGCAGCATCTTTTCTCAAATTTTGTGTTTTCCCTCAGCCCCCTATACAGATTTTGTCTTGCTCTATTATTGTCCCTTGCAATGCAGCTGCAGGTGGTATTTAATTTCTTTTACCCTTCTTGAATATTTGCTTCCTTTTCTCACTTGTATGAGTCTCTATTCCCTCCATTTTTATACAGAATACCTTCCTCTCTATATTAACTGCTTCTACTTGAATGGGCAAGAAAACAAACAAAAACCCCCCAATCACACCCAAACAAAACATCAGGTAGTTTTGATATCTCCTTGAAATTCCTGGAACACTAACTCTTCTTCCAAGACCAGCAAGGTCACGAAGAGTTTGCAGTTACCTATAGCATCTCCCAGTCTGTGGAGATCACCTAGTGAACATTAGTACAGAGGATGCCTAGAGTGGCTGTACTTCCATAATAGCCTTATTATGCTGACAGCTGTGCTCTTCAGGAGTGGCTGATCATGGATGGGATCACACTGAGAGGAAATCTGTTGACCATGACTTCCTGGTGGGTATTTGGTGAGACTTCTACTTTGATGTGCCACTCTCTACTACAACAGTCTGGAAATGAACAGCTGGAACTACTCTCAGGTTTATATTTTAATACCTTCTGGAACTGTTTCCAGCATAAGTTTGACATCTTTCAGGGACAATAGTTCTGCCTTGATGCCCTGATGAAGATGGGGTGGTTTTCTTTAAGTGTGTTTCATGCTATCCAGGTGCACTTGCTGCTCTTTTGAGCATCTATTCTGACAACAATGATCTATCTTGGTCACTGGTTTAAACATGGTTGTAGACTTGCACAAAATGTAGTGAATTTACTTCGTCTATAATATCATGTATTGCTTTGTGCTGGTTTTGGCTGGGATACGGTTCATTTTCTTCATAGTAGCTAGTATGGGGTTATATTTTGGATTTGTGCTGAAAACAGTGTTGATAATACAGGGATGTTCAAGTTATTGCTGAGCAGTGCTTACACAGAGTCAAGGCCTTTTCTGCTTCTCACCCCACCCCACCAGTGAGTAGGCTGGGGGTGCACAAGGAGTTGGGAGTGGAC
>NW_008794211.1:1721643-1722335 GCF_000699145.1 Aptenodytes forsteri | reverse complement strand
CTGGGGGAAGAAGAAGGAAGGGGGGGACATTTGGAGTGATGGCCTTTGTCTTCCCAAGTAACCGTTACGTGTGATGGAGCCCTGCTTTCCTGGAGGTGGCTGAACACCTGCCTGCTGATGGGAAGTAGTGAATGAATTCCTTGTTTTGCTTTGTTTGTGTGCATGGCTTTTGCTTTCCCTATTAAACTGTCTTTATCTCAACCCATGAGTTTTCTCACTTTTACCCTCCCAATTCTCTTCCCCAACCTACCAGGGGGGAGTGAGCAAGTGGCTGTGTGGTGTGGTGCTTAGTTGCTGGCTGGGGTTAAACCACAACATGCATATTAAGACAAAATACAGGAAACATACTGTGAAAATTTAGTAAAACATGGAATTTGCCACTGAAATACACACACACAAAAGCTGTATGATATCAGATTTGAAGGAAACCAAAGGACCACATCTTTTATTTAATCAAGGATTTAATATTTTCTTATGGATTCCTTTCCTCTTATTCCAGGACTACTTTCAGAGCACTGGTTTGGTAAACCAGGGGTCGTGAGTTTGGCCACAACAACCCCATGCAGCGCTACAGGCTTGGGGAAGAGTGGCTGGAAAGCTGCCCAGCAGAGAAGGACCTGGGGGTGCTGGTCGACAGCCGGCTGGACATGAGCCGGCAGTGTGCCCAGGCGGCCAAGAAGGCCAATGGCATC
>NW_008794211.1:1715225-1720956 GCF_000699145.1 Aptenodytes forsteri | reverse complement strand
GAGTCCCCATCCCTGGAGGTATTTAAAAGACGTGTAGATGAGGCGCTTAGGGACATGGTTTAGTGGACATGGTGGTGTTGGGTTGACGGTTGGACTCGATGATCTTAGAGGTCTTTTCCAACCTCAATGATTCTATGATTCTATGATTCTATGATTTTGCTGGTAGAAGACTGTGATTTTGCTTCCTCTTGATACCTCTGTTAATTTGCCTGAAAACTGTTAGATTTGCTCACTTTCAGGTCGCACTATATACACATTCATGTCAACACTCTTTCTCGTAGCTTACTGTTCTGAGATCTTCCATCATATCTTTTGCTTTGTTTCAGTCTTAACTCTCACAGCTCCAAGATGTGGGACTTCCTATAAACTTTGATATTAAACTGCAGAACAAGCTTTCCGGTATAATCAATGTTTCAGCATTTGATCATTCCTTGGTTTAGTCTTTGCAGAGAACGCAATTCCTTCCTCAATCCTCTACAGGTTCCTACTGTGTCAAGCATTTTCCCTGTGAAACAATATTTAGAAGAATAGGTTGAGTTTCTTCTGAAATTACTAATAAATGTTATACTTTTTTTTTTTTACAGACATAAACAACTTTCCATATCAATAAACAAATGTTTGTGGAATTAAACATTTCTTTCATGGATGCTGGGCTGTAAATCTCTCTGCAGTCTCTGTCTGAAAAAAAAACCCAACATAATTTGTCTCGTCATAAATGTGATTTTATATTCCAATGCTCTGCTCTTCAAAAAAATGGTAGGCGGGGAAACAGAGCCAAGCACAAAAAAATGCACTGTCATAAGATTCTATGCAGAACAATACCAAAACAAGTGTGCCACAGCCACCTGCAGAAGTTTCTCCTAGTCCATCTTGAGTTTTCCAGTTAGGAAACTAATGGTCCCTATCTGGATCTGCCTCACACTTTTAAACTTTTTAACAACCTATTCAATGAAAAAATAAAACACACTACTAACCTTCCCTTAGCTTCCGAAACTTTAATTTTCTCTGTCGTTCAGCTTTTCCTCCGAAACACTTTTCACCCCTAATAATGTCACATGACTTTACTAATGTGCATAGTTAGCAGAAGAACCATATGATACAAATCTGAAATACCACTCCAGGTCGTCTTTCTCCCCCCCCCCCCCCCCCCACCCCAGCCGTCTTAACCTGTCACTAAAATTCCCCCCCCCCCCCCCCCAATAATTGGGTGTTTTATACATACTCATAAATAAGGTAATTGTCTTTCATGATATATAACACTAACTCATGATGGTTTGGTCTGCTAAAACCAGAAAAAAGGTGTTAGTTTGGAGTTTATAAAGTGCAACTGGAAATTTAGTATTTAATTTCCCGCTTACAGATACAAAAAACACATACAGACAGAGAAATGTCCCATCTCACTCTACTTAATAAAGTGGTTTTGCAAAGAAAAATCTGGCCAGAACTATTTTTTCACATATTCAGTCGTGCCTCTGACTCATTCAATCAGATTAACTGTTATATTTCCTGATGATAATATGATTTTGAACAAAAGAAATAAAGAAAAGCAATATTTTTCTACTTTTTAATTCTACTGGCAAAATCAAAGTACACAGTAAGTACTGGTGAGGAGCAGATTCTTTGTAAGGACAAAAAGTTATCATAATACTTTGTTGGGTTTTTTTCTTATTGGACTATTATTCAACAAGTTAGACCAGACAGATGGTAGGTTGGTTCAAACATATCGTGAAGGAAGCTGTTTATACTGGTAGTTTAAAAGCTGATCACTGTACGTGGATTGCTTCTGCAGTTATAACAGTAAGACAAATAATAAAATACATATTAAAATTAAGAAGAAAATAAATTAAAAAAGAGTAGGGAAATGATTCTACTAACCCACAGAACTAAATGCTTCTGAATTCCTTACCAATGAAGAGTAAAACTCTATTACTGTGAACAAATGAGCCATTAGACATCATCATTAACACAAAGATAAAATAAAGCATTCAGGTTTTGATGAAAACAGAGGAGAGAATTTCCTTTTGTAATGTGTGCTTGAATTAGAAATGTGCCAGAGATAAGGAAAGTGAGCAGTTAGATTCTCCCTTGAAGTATTAAAACATACCTCCTACTCATTACAATGGGAACTAAAGCAGTTTTTATATAATCAAAGCATCATGGGAAGTTTCCAACCTCTATGTGGGAAATTCTTAAAACATTCTCAAAAGACAAAAGAGAACAATACAACAAAAACCTTGGAGAGTAAAAGAAATAAATGCATTTTTTCTTATATGCTACCAAGGGTATATGATCAGTATATATTACTATATGTGATCTAATATATATGATCAAAATCCACATTTCCAGAAACAAAGATTTTACACAATTGTGGTAATTTCCAACCACATTGGACTTTCTAACTTCTTGGCTTTTTCTGTTGTGTTATCACAGTGATTTGTTTATTACATTGGACTCCCAGGATGAAAGCAAGCTGTGTTTGTTATACACTCCAACCAGTCTTTGGAAGGAAGTGGGTATCTTAACTGCTGTAGGTCTTAATGGCTCCTGGTTGCCAGTACCATTTATCCTCCATCCATCAGCTTCACAAATGCTTTCATAGCCAAACAGGTAGGATCTTAGTACAAATTGTGCAACTGCAAGCTTGCAAAAGCTGTGCTTCAGGGACTGCTAATAAATTGTCAGCAAATCAATGTATAATCCAAAGGTCATAATTATTCTAAACTTAATTTGTCACCTTCCAATATCAGATCAGGGACAAAGCAATAACAGCAACTTAATCTGAAAGAGGCAAATGGACTGGCAGGCATTTAGAGTTATGAGTGATTCACCACAAATAACCTTAGCAACAGAGAAGGAAGGAGGAAGGAAGGAAGGAAGGAAGGAAGGAAGGAAGGAAGGAAGGAAGGAAGGAAGGAAGGAAGGAAGGAAGGAAGGAGGGAAGGAGAGGTAAGGAAAACTTTAATAACGGGGGTCTTGATTGTTCCAAATGCTTAAAATTTGGGCTCCTTTCTTAAAGAACAAAACATGGAAATATATGCTGTTTTCAATTAAATGGGATGAGACTAAGTATTCTAATATGTTTGAAGGAAATGTCATTAACAAATGTCATGCTTTGCCTGTTCATGTCAGTCATCCAGCTGGCACACAACCAAAAATCTATTGTTATGGAGCTGGACTGAACTAGATCTTTTTGTCAAGGCAAGCAGATTAAAGCTGCTCTTCCATAATTTTTTTTTTTTTTTTTCTAAAATTGATACTTTATTGCTTCCCCAAACTCACTGTATAGGATTACAGGATTTTATCATAATGTGAAATGTGCCAATATTCCAAAAGATATAGATTGTACTCACACAGTAATAAAGACACCTTCATTAGTATTCAGATGAGTTTTGTAATTAAAGTCAATATCCTCTGTGAATGTCCAAATGATAAGTGCAATTATAAAGATTACATTAATTTTATGAACATCTGTGCAAAATTCATAAAATCATGCCAATCCTGATGTTTTGCCAGCTTCTTGCTTTTGAGAGTGATTAAAGGATCAAAATTTGAAAAGACTTTCTTTTTTTGGTAAATGTATGTGTCTTAAAATACACCCAAGGGATGGGCAGTGTAGCTCAGTTTGGAAATATGTGAGCTGATTCAGATCTGCAAGTACTGAAATTGACCCCTTGAAGTGTACTTTGTGCTATGGGGTATCATAATAATTCATTATAGGAGATTATTTCTCTGTACAAGACAGACAAACATGGTAGACTGCACAAGTTAATTTACACTCTTTGAATGAATCCTGCTTTCTTTAGATAGGTACTGAACTAACTTTTGAGACTACGGGAAGGAAAAAACCCGAAAGAACCCTTCTCTTACCACAGTCTGGGAATAGGGAAAAAGCTGCAGTGTTTAGTCTGCAGAGTCAGTTATCTGGACTTGCAAATTTGGCCTTGATAAACTGGAAGATTATAAATTTATACAGCAGCTTTTAACTTCTAGCCCCATTTATGAAGAATTTGTCTTGCTGCTGCCATTAGGAGTGTTTCCTTTTGTACATACACTTGCTGAAACATAGGTGCTTGCTGCTGTTTCATAGACTCTGGAACATGAAAGGCCTCTGCATGGTCCTGAAAGATATGACGTGGGACATGGAAGAGAAGCCTATCCTGCTGTGGCAGGCAGAATCCAGGTGGGATTCTTGAGGGAATCTCAGATGAAATTAGTCACCTATTTTTACATCATTGAATTCTCTGAATTGTTACATGGAGTCAGAATTTGGTCCTTTAACTTCAGCACAGCAGCTTAGACTGTTAGAAACAGATTAACGCAGATCTGCCTTACCTTACAAAAAGACAAGGTTATAGGTCCTATACTTTGTCTATATGAGTTTCCCTGTAGATATCAACAAGAGTTGAATATGAAGGCCTTAAAACAAGTGGATTGTTACCAAGTGTGCCTTTACTTATTTTGCTGTCTACTTAAGTAAAAACACAACAAAACATAAAACTAAAATCAAAATATATTTCCTGGCAGCATGATTCTGTCACTAATAGAGCTCAGAAAGAGCTCAGAAAAAACTGATATGGAAAAGGTATGAAAGATCTTCCTTAGTCCTCAGAAATATTCTCCAAAAGGATGCTTTTTGAGAAGTCACTTTTCTGTTTTCCAAGAGTGTGTTTCAGCAATGCTATCCCTCAACCTAATTTACAGCAGCAATGGTTTCAATCACAATTATAAAGAACTGAATCTAAACTACTATTTATGTTTGATTCTTTATTCAAATGACACAGTCACTCTCATGTTACATAATATCATACCAAATGTATTGTAATATTTTAAACAATTTTGTTATATGTTAATGCCTTTTTTCTATTTCACATCTTCTGTTTAATTTCTCTTTCTCTGAAGTAATAACATTGGCACAATAGAGTGTGTAATAGCTCTGTCTATCATGAAACCTGTTAGTGCACAGATTGTAAACTAGAAGACAGTAATGGATCCTCTGAAGCTTTATAGTGTCAGAAAGATTGCTGCACATGCACATTAAGTTCGTGTGCTGAAAGGCCTTGTGATTTTATGTTGAATAATATCCCCATTCATATGCAGTAGCTGCTTTTCTTAACAAGATGGTTTTTGTACTTTTCCTACTAAAGGCTCATATTTTAAATGCCATCTTTGAATTACAGAAGTACGGAAGATAATTTGAAACTGGTAATTTCTAATTTTGTTTCTGTTTAAACAGTTTACCAACTAGCAACTGCATTGGCTTTAAATTCCTGAAAGAAGCATACTTGTTCTACATTTAAAAAATTATTCAAGCTATGCTCAAATTAAAACAGATTTTAATGCAACAGTAACAAAAATATCTGAGCTATGCAGTTTACAGTGGTTTTTCAGATGTACTCTACCTCATTTTTGCTGTAGTGCAGATGTTTAAAAAAACACATAGGTAAAAACCAAAACCCTGCACGCCTGACTGCAATACATCCAACCATCTGGTGGAATACATCAAACATTTAAGCATGCATAGCAATATCACACAATGTGACAGAAAAAAAAAAAAAGGATAAGAATTCCATTCCTTTGAAAATATCTTGAAATTGAGTGTACCCGCCATTTCAGCGAAGCCACCGAGGCGAAGGGCTCCGGAGCAGAGGATCGTGCCAGGGGACCCTTCCTGAAGTGACAAAACCACGACAAAACCCTAAAAAAAAAAAAAAAAAAAGAGGGCGGCTAAAAG
>NW_008794211.1:1688681-1712526 GCF_000699145.1 Aptenodytes forsteri | reverse complement strand
GAGGTTTAGATTGGATGGGAGGAAAAATTTCTTTACTGAAAGAGTGGTGAGACATTGGAACAGGCTGCCCGGGGAAGTGGTGGAGTCCCCATCCCTGGAGGTATTTAAAAGACGAGTAGATGAGGCGCTTAGGGACATGGTTTAGTGGACATGGTGGTGTTGGGTTGACGGTTGGACTCAATGATCTTAGAGGTCTCTTCCGACCTTAATGATTCTATGATTCTATGATTCTATGAAATACCTTTCTATATGGTATAATTCAACTGTCATTGAAGTCAATGATAAAGCTAGTATTGAATTTGATAGGACCTAGATTTCTCATATAGCATATTTTATTGACAATGTCACTTCAGAAATGTGGAAATGAAATTTCAGGAGAAAATAGTTCTGTTATTTAAATGTTTGCAACTGTGGAAATGACTGTAAATACAGAGGACACCTTATTAAAATACAGCTCTCTGTCACTAAACAGCAGTTTTTTTTTTTTTAAATGGAAAGATACATGCCCATTACACTAACTTTCTTACTACGTTCCCAGCATATGCCTGTTCTTTCACAAACACAAGGACACTTCTGGAAAGTATCTCCAGCGTCACTCTACCTACTAGTGACATGGGTGGTCTTAGATATCAGTCCTAACACATTAGTATCACTTCCTGTGATAATCTGTGCCATCAAGAAATTAGAGGAGTATTCACAAAAGTTAATTTTCATTCAGGATAACCAATCTTCCTAAGCTTATTTGATAATCTGTAGAGAGACATTTACAAATAGTTATTATATTGATATCCACACAGCTGGGAGTGTTAAAAGATTATTGTTTTTTTTAGACTCAGAAGATACCTCCCCCCCAGTCTTGTGACAGTCATTGATTTTTTTACTGCCCTGAAAACTACTAATTAATGCTTGTCCTGGTTTTGGCTGGGATAGAGTTAATTTTCTTCCTACTAGCTGGTACAGTGCTGTGTTTGGATTTAGTCCTATTAAACTGTCTTTGTCTCAACCCACAAAATTTACTCTTTTTTTTTTTTTTTTCTCCCAATTCTCTCCCCCATCCCACTGGTGGGGGGGCAGTGAGCGAACTGCTGTATGGTGTTTAGCTGCTTGCCAGGTTAAACCACAACAATGCTGTTATCCCAAAATCTGTTCCTGAACACAAGAATTATCAGATAGAAATTGGGGTTTAACCTTCCCTTTCCTCACTAAATCTCTGTAAAATGACACCTTATCATATTAATTTAGAAAACAGGGAGGAATTTCATGCCTCTAGAAGAATTCTACTTACATGAATCTCCCAGTTGCTGGCTATGCTAGCTTTAAGTCATGAATATATCAACAGAGATGTATAGCAAAAGAGATTAGAACATTATATAACGGATAAAAATCGGGCAGGAGAAAAAACTGCAAATCCTGATATTGGAAAGGAATGCAGCTCTGATCTTTATAGATGGTAAGAGTGATGTAGCTACATGGCCTCAACCCCACTGAGTGATGTAAGAATGCACAAACTTGCTGACGTTAATGGGGAGCAGGACAGACCTTTCATAACCCTCCTGAATACATACATGTTTGACTATGCTTACTAGGGACAAATGTAAAAATAAAATCTTGACACTGGTAAAGCTGATATTGATTAGGTCATGGAAACTGAAAAGACCACAGCCTAAAGCTACATGTGCTTCTTGCTGAAGCAGAAGGCATAACGACCTCGCCAAAAAAATGTTATTGCATCTTCAGGGAGCAGTAATAGAACTTTTGGGAAGTATCAGGACAAACTAAAACACAGCTTCAGATTCACAATAAACTCTCATTGCCCCCATGTATAGTGACAGTCATAGTACATCAAAGCAGCTGCATGTATGCCTTAGACTTTTTCTACACTGCACTATTTACACCTGAAATTCTTCATAAAGTACAGGTAAAGTTTGCTGAATTGAAAGAATGGAGTTCAATTGGGGCTTTTAATGCCTACTGTTCTGTCTCAGTTTCCTATTTCTTGAGGTTAACATGAACAAAATAAGACTTTTTAGGTAACACTGTAGAAAAAATCCACAATCTCTGCAAATGAAATATGGGTGATAAATAAACACTCAGAAAATATAACTAGAACCTCGATCATAACATAGTGTGTTGAAAGACAATGAGATGTGAATACAAACAAAAAGAACAGTCCTCCTTTTTCTACCTCTCTTAAATTAGTGTTGGTACTTAAAAAAAAAAAAAAAAAGCAAAACCTCCAAAATTCCTATCAGAATAAAATGTTCCAGTTGGCATTTGCTTGAAGAAGTCCTGAATATGGAATAACAGTTATTAAACTTTACTTCTGCTTGTTTATGTTTATGGCTTGCAAGTAAGAAGTGTCTCTTGAAGAATAGATTTATACTCTGAATCTGAAAATATATCAACACACTGTATAAGTGTAGGCACACATGAACCTATTCCCTTCATTAGGACTGATCATATAAAAAAATAAAGCGAGAGAGAGAGAGGCCTAAGTCCTTGCATTTTAATAATGAAAATTAGTTACTTACAATATCTGATTCTTTCTTTTTCTTTCAGAGAGAACTGAAGAATTACAGCATTACCCCCTCTTAAATTGGTGTTGTTTCTTAAAAAAAAAAAAAAAAAGCAAAACCTCCAAAATTCCTATCAGAATAAAATGTTCCAGTTGGCATTTGCTTGAAGAAGTCCTGAATATGGAATAACAGTTATTAAACTTTACTTCTGCTTGTTTATGTTTATGGCTTGCAAGTAAGAAGTGTCTCTTGAAGAATAGATTTATACTCTGAATCTGAAAATATATCAACACACTGTATAAGTGTAGGCACACATGAACCTATTCCCTTCATTAGGACTGATCATATAAAAAAATAAAGCGAGAGAGAGAGAGGCCTAAGTCCTTGCATTTTAATAATGAAAATTAGTTACTTACAATATCTGATTCTTTCTTTTTCTTTCAGAGAGAACTGAAGAATTACAGCATTACTGGGACTTCCTGAGAAGTTTGAAAATGCTCTTAAGATTATTTGAAAGGGCTTACTGCACATACATAACCTCTATATTGTGCCAGCAGACTATAGGATATGGAGTATTATTAGTTCATAATTATTACAAGTTTGATCATTGATATATCATTATAAACATTTAAAATAAGCTTTGATAGATGGACCATAAAAATTCCATAGACATCATTATAGTCTGTTCTCTTTCAATTGCTCTTTTTAATAATTCCTGCAATATGAATCCACCTATTATACATAATAATATCTTAAAGACTTAATTATGCACTAAAGTAGTGATGAATAATATCCTTCTATATTAGTAAGCATAAAGTAATGTTCTGTGAACTTGGTTAAACACTGGCAATTCATTCACAGCCAGTACTCACAATTCTTGTTTTTCTTAATTCAAAAGATGCCTTTTTAAGATTCTGAAGGGAAAAACACAAGCATTTTCTTTTTCTACTTTTGCACGTTTTATAATAGATTGGCATTGATTTCACTGTGTAAGTGATGTCTTTGCACAAACTTGTGTGGTCCTTCGGAAAGTGCAAGTTACTCCAGCCAAAAGTAGAGTGGAAGCTTTAAGTCATGATATTTGCCAAAAGTGAAAGTCAGATTCTATGCTTGTAATATTTGCAATTCTAAAATGAATGCTTTGAAATTTCACTCTATCAAAATATAGCCAATTTTTTTTCAGTGCTTGGTCAACTCTATAAACTCTAGAAAGAGAAGTAAGATATGATCATAGCTTCAATAAACATGACACTTTCAGCCCAACAATAATAATATTCACAACAAATTGTTCACAAACTATCCATAAAGAAAAACATACTTCACTTCAAACTTTGAAAATAACCTTTGAACTCAAATCTGCCAATGAATATTTTATCAGCATAAAAAGATATTATGTAGGAGGTAGTTAAATATGGATTAATAAAATACAATCGCTTTTTATAATTTTAAAATTGTTAAAGTTTAATTTTATGAAAGTTCTCTCTTATTTGTGGCAAGAGCTATGAGACTTGTTATAAATGAGTTGCTAGTATGAAAATCAATTTTGTTCTTTAGTTGCAATTGGACTGTAACCTGTATACAGATCCAGTGCTTTTACACCATTAATTTCTTGGATTGCCCAGGAATTTCCAGTCAGTAGTTTGTATAGATGAGCTAATGGACTGGCTTGCGACAATGGAACAGAAAGAAACTGGGTGACTGACTGGACCTTCACAATTAAGTATTTGACTGATTATTACAGGTGGGAATCTGGAATGGTTCTAGAAATTCCTCCAAGGTAACTCTTGATCTATCTAGTCCAGTTGATATTTCTTAATTTGTTGATTGATATCTTGGGCAGGGTGTTCCAAAGTGTCCTTGCTGCAGAGGTGATCAGTTTATGCACAGATAAAACATTTGTAAACAGTCAACTAAAGCTGTTCCTGCAGCAAAGGTCACATAAGAGTCTTTTGCATGTAGTTAACATATTTAAAAGATGTTTCACATGGAGTTAAGTTGCACCAATACCAATGAATTATGCATGTGTGGTGGTGGACATGTAGGACCATGGCTAGCGGGATTACAAAAAACTAAACAAAAATAGTGATTCAAGCAAAACAGTGACTCAGATAATCTCTGTTGATTCAGCTGAAGATGCCACTGGAAGGGCCTTTGCAACAGAGTTTCCCATCACCACCAAATGGCTACTGGCTTTCTTTTAAGTGAGATTTAATTCCTTGTGCAAGTGTTAGCCTATAACAAGATCCCAATATTTTCCCCCGCCTTTAACAATCACTTTCTTTGAGTGGTTTCAGAGAAATTGATGATCTCAGAAGTGATAATTCCCACCTTTAAGCATGGAATATGACAAGTTGCTTAATATATTTTGGTACTGGACCGACACTATATAGTGGTGTTTGGTTGTGGTGCTTTGAAGGAACTGTATGTGTTCTCAAAGAACTTTTGGTTCTTTTCCAGAGGTTGCAAGGGACCTGCAGAGGTCATACAACCCTCTCTGATCATGACTGCTGTTTTCTCACATTCTGAATAATAAAGTGTAAAGGAGGAAAAATTGATACCACATTTGCCATGTTGCCTCACATCCTTCTCTTTTGTATGGCTCTGCTGAACAATGACGATAAGGAAGGCAGAGAGTTCGTATGTACTTCTGACTGCCAGTGAGATAGATTTATTATGGAAAGCTCCTGAGAGACCAATTAATATCATCAGGGTTGTCAAAATACGTGTACCATGAAGAATACAAGCAACCCATCAACACACTGTGAAGGTAAGGTCACTGAGCACAAGAACACTAGGGGACAAATTTAGTCAGAATGGAGTAAAAACTGAGCACTAATTAAGTGAATTGTAAAACACTCACAATGGCAAAATACTGCCTAGCCTAGAACTGCATTTTCTAGGAAGATGAATTATTTTTGTTAAAGAAGTACGACAGATAAACACTGGGAAAAAAAGGCAGGATTAAATATTATCCCAACAAAGTTTAATGCTTCCTATCTGTGAGAGTGGTCATAGTTCAGAAATGAAGATGTTAATTTTTAACAGGCGATTCAAGTAAGGCTTCATTGTTTTGTGTTACAAAAGGAGATATTGTCAAATGTAGACATCTCCAACATTTAATTGTGATCCCTGGGGTTCACTGTTGTTCAGGCAATGCTGTTCAACTACTAATTGCATTCATTAGTGTCCTAGGAGTATAAGCTAGGTAAGTGAGATTTGAGGTTGGGGGTTGGTAGAAAATTGTTAGTCATAACCAATACTATGGAGGACAAGAAATTCTTGCAGCAAGAATTACATAATCTAGAAGACTGGGATGATAGAAGTACTAATACAAAATGCAAAATCATATGTGGCTTATGATTTTGCCTTTGCCATTGCCTAAGTTATTGCTAAAGCAAAGGCATTGAAGCAGTGTCTACACTGTGTTTAAGAGCTTGGAACAGTAGACGGTAAAGTCATCTGTGTTCTCTGACTAAACTTCACAAATCCATGATAACATCTGTAGGTTATCTATGACTTGGGCAGCACGCTGTATGAAGACAGATGAACTTAAGCTGCATACAGACTCTGTCTGACCATGCTCCAGGTTAAGATGTTTCTACCAGGGACTCCAATACCAAGTGATCTAACTGAAAACGGCACACACGTATCTGATCTTATATTACAAGGATGACCATAAGCTCGTACTTCGATGTGTGCTTTCCAACCACACCTGGGAAAAAAACAATAGCAAAAAAGGGAAAGTAAGTGCACACACGCAGAGTATCTCTGATGGCAAATACAAATCCAACAGTAAAGCTGGCCAAGGTAGCTGGCAACTGGCCATGAAACAACCTTTGCAAGTTTTTTGTATGGTTAAAGAGTTTGACATAAGTTTGACTTAAGTTTCTACTTACTGTGCTGTAGCTGTCATTCTTCTGTCTCTCAATTTATAACAGAAATTTTTACCACATTGGAATATTGTGAGAACAAATACATTAGTGATTGATTTTTATTTTATTTTATTTTATTTTATTTTAGTAGTGTTGTGTATATAAATGCTTAAGTAAATATAAGTTTTAATGAGCCAATATCATTCTTTGTTTGTTTGTTATCACTGTAAGGATATTAAATTTTAGCAATATAGCACCTAAATATTTAAGATCAAAACTGTGCATCATATCAGTGTGGTCTTCAGATGTGCATTTGTGTGCAAGATACAGTTTTGCCACACCCTATGCCTTTTTAAGAAGCAAAGCTCATTGAAGCAACTTAAAGTTGTCAGATGTTCATTAACCCTTACAATGAAGAGTGAGCACTCTCAAAAATATGTATATAACCTTGTATAGACAAACAAGTTACATCCTATCTCTGTCTGAACATAACAAATCAACTTGTTTTCAAGTTTTATCTCTAGATCAACCTTAATAATATTTTGAGGGCTTTTTTGAGAACATGTAGTGAGATATCTGGTGAAAATGGCTGTATTTCTGCAAAACTGAGATAACTGTGTCACTGACTTGTGGTTTGGTGTCATTTATTTGCGCTACAATATAAAGAAAAAATTGCTAGATGGATGTATAAATAAAATATAGCTGGGGAAAGGAAAATGGCTTTTATAAAGGGAAGTCCTTTTTTGCAAGTCTCGGGCTTTCTAGAATGGGACACCAAATACGTGAGTAAGGATAATCTGGTTAATATAGTCTTCCTTGGTTTGCAAGCAGATTTTGGCAATGTTCCTCACCAAAGGCTTTTAAGAAGGCAGCCAAGGCATAAGAATAATGGTAATTGGTTGCTTAAATAGTTGATTAACAAAAGCAGGATTTCAGTAAATAGTCAGTTTTTGCAGATAGGACATGGGAATAGTTCAAAGCACTGCCAGGGGAGGTTTAGACTGGACATTCGGAAGCATTTCTTTACTGAGAGGGTGGTCAAACACTGGAACAGGCTTTCTAGAGAGGTGGTCGATGCCCTAAGCCTGTCAGTGTTTAAGAGGCATTTGGACAATGCCCTTAACAACATTTCTATTCTATTCTATTCTACTGTTCTGTTCTGTTCTGTTCTATTCTATTCTATTCTAACTGGAAAAGAAACATATTTTCCTTATTTAGTTTAATTTATTTTTAATAATTTTATCAAATCACCAGAAGGATTTTCAAGTATATTTTAGAAAGAATAGGTTTCCTTCGACAAGACAAGGAATAAACTTACATAGACTATCAGTGTGACAATTATACTAATAAGGTAGAATTATAAAGAATATAACTTCAGCTAGTTCTTGAGGCAGCATTCTCAGAATCTGGATTTGTGAGTATGTATTTATTTTTCCAAATTGTTAGAGTGATTTTCTCCCCTACTCCATCTCTCACACCCTTTTTCATTAGAGTAGATAACCATACATAGCTGGGATCTCTGTGTAAAAGCAATCACTCACCACCTCCCACCAGCAGATGGATTTTTAGTCAGTCTCCAAGATAAGGCTACTTTGGAAGACCAAACCCCCAGTTAGATGAGGTGGAATATCCCTTTGGTCAGTTCGGGTCAGTTGTCCCAGCTCTATCCCCTCCCAAACTCCTTCCCACCCCTAGCCTACTTGCTGGGCCAGCAGAGTGAGAAATAGAGAAGGTCTTGACACTGTGCAAGTACTGTTCTACAGTAGCCAAAACATTGGTGTGTTATCAACACTGTTTTAGTCACAAATCCAAAACACAGCACCCTATGGGCTGCTATGAAGAAAGTTAACTCCATTCCAACTAGACTCGCTACAGTTTCTTAGGTGTCAACTGTTTCTGAAATATTTCAATGCCATTAAAAATCTCCCTAAAACCTCTTTCTTTGACTTACCCCTTTCTCCCTCAGCCCTATCCAAAAGTTTTTTCATAGATCAATGTTGGTCCTTATTGCTGTAATTGTGGGGTCCTTCCCATTTGTGTGTGGGGTGTTTGTTTTGGCTTGTTTTTTTGCAGGGGGGGAGAGTGCAACAATTTTTTTTCATATTTATAAAGTTATTTCTAGCTGAAATGACTATTTTGCCTAGTCTTATATCCTCCTTGATATAGTAGCTTCACTAAGACATTTTTTGTGTAAATTCTTTTAACATCAATCATGATTAAGTCATAAGTCTATCCGTTTTAACTTAACTGGTCAGTTTGGTTACCTACCATCTAAATTGTGATTCATTGGACCTGCATTCAACTCTAGAGTGAACAGATCTGAACTGAGAATCAATCTCAAAGGCAACTTTCTGATGTGACTGAAAGTGAAATCAAACCTAAAAAACACATTGAAATTAAATGATCTCAACCAAAGGTCAGGGTTCTTGTTTGGGTATTGACCATCGATTCACCTTCTTTATGTAGTTCTTTGTATCCAGCAGCATAAGTGGCATCTGCATATACCATATATATTTACTTTTCAGAAATTAACTTCACTGACATTTCTAGCCCCATCTAGCATGTATACTTAAGTTTAAATTTTCCTCTTTAATTGCTTCCAAGGCTTCCCGAGAAAATCAACTTTTCTTTTTGCAGATGTTTAAACTAATCACTCTTTCATCCCTCCTGCCTAGATAATAGTACAGTGTAACTCCTGCATGTCAACCACTGGTGATTTCTTCAGTAAATTTGCAGTGGAGGGGATCAAGAGTTGGCACAATGAAACATTGTTCCTGATGTCCACGGAATAATTAATAATAAGAATCCTTTCTCTTATTTGTCAGTTTTTATACATAGAACCCAACATAACTGAAGATGCCTAAAATAAATGCCGCAGTTATGTCAGCTTGATACTTATCAAGCTTGCACGTTTAGCCTGCCATTTGATTTCCAAGAAGCAGAACCATTGTCCGCTGGGTTTAGCAAATGCTCTCCAGGTAACAGATCTCAGTCCTAAAATTCATTGTAAGAATCTTTCCTCTTTTCATCTGGAAAAATCTTTTTGTTTTTTTGTTTGTTGATTTGTTTGTTTGTTTTGTCATATAATTTTTTTCTACCTAAACTGCAAGGTATTAAAAGTTCTCAGGTAAAATTCTGAAAACACTTAGCTTTGAGTTGGCAAAATTTGATATTTGTGTGGAAACTTTTGCTCCAATACTGTCAACTTAAACATTTAATAACAGATATACATATCAATAAGGTTTTTGTTGAGACCCTTTTAAAAATTACATTCTAATTTGTTGAAATTGAGTGTTTTAACATTATTAGTTATAATTTTATTTTATTTCAGTTTTCTTTAAATCACCATTTCAGGTGTGGCATTTTTAGCAAAAAAAAGTTGGTGTTGGAACATATTTATTGATCTAACTTTTCTTGTAGGCCACATGTGCCTAGTAGTTTGCAGGATGTGACTTCTGTATTTATAACATGTTAAGGGAAAATCTTGAGCTGGATTGGAAGACGTGAGAGAAGTGAGATTGCTGCAGCTCCCTGCCATTAGGTCCAATTAGTAACGAGGCTAAAAATGTTTTCCCAGTAGGCACATGCACACAGAGCACACATATATACCACATATGTACGAGTATACCATGTATGTACATATACACACAGCTGGCCACACAGATCACAGACACACAGGGTACTCACATAAACATAGACAGCACCAATGGCCTCATCCTGATCCCCTTTTTGGCTAAGCAGAATAGAGGTCCACTAGTGAGAACACACACACAGACACACAGACACAGACACAGACACAGACACAGACACACACACATGTAAAATGTGGGTCCCTTCAGCACCTGGGCTCAGACACTCCGTCTACTTCCCAGTAGCTGCTCCTGGAGCCCAGTCTTCCCAGCTCCTGGCACCTGGATATACAGGCCCTTGAGGCTGCATCCCCACTCCAGTTGCTGGTACAGACCCTCTCACTCATATACACACAGGCATACGCACACATACACACACACAGAGAGCTGGGTGGAACTTCCTTGGTCCCTAGTAGCTGACCCCCCATCATGAAGTCACCTTTAGAGACACCAGCAACACTGGACTTCAGGAGAACAAACTTTGGCCTCTTCATGGATCTGCTTGAAAGAGTCCCATGGGATAAGGCCCTGGAGGGAAGGAGGGCCCAGGAAAGTTGGTTGATGTTCAAGAATCATCTCCTCCAAGCTCAGGAGCAGTCCATCCCAACAGGCAGGAAGTCATGAAAAAATTCCAGGAGGCCTGTGCGGATGAACAAGGAGCTTCTGACCAAGCTGAAGCACGAAAAGGAAGTAAACAGAAGATGGAAACAGGGGCAGATAACCTGTGAGGAATGTAGAGACAATGTCCGGGCATGCAGGGATGAAGAAAGCCAAAGTCCAGCTGGAATTACATTTGGCAACGGATTTCAAAGACAACAAGAAGGGCTTGTACAAATAGATAGGTGACAAAAGGAAGGCTAATGAAAATGTCAGCCTGCTGCTGATTGGGGCTGGGGACACGATGATACAGGACATGGAAAAGGCTGAAGTACTGAATGCATTCTTTGCCTCAGTCTTTACTAGCAAGACTGGTCTTCAGGGATCCCAGGGACTGGGGGAAAAGACTGGAGCAAGGAAGATGTACCCCTTGGTGGAAGAGGATCAGGGCAGGGAATATTTAAGCAAACAGGACAGACATAAGTCCAAGGGCCCTGATGGGGTGCACCCACAAGTGCTGAGAGAGCTGGCTGATGTCATCACAAGGCCACTCTCAATATCGAATATCCTTTGTTATACTTCTGTATTTCTAGGTATTTATCTTATTAATCAGAAGACTATCACATTCAAATGATCATTCAAAAAATGTAAAGCTTTTTCTTCTATTTAGTTTTCATTTTATTGTGTATTTTCAGTTGTATTCTTATTCTACATTTCTTTAACTCTTATCACTGAAAGAAAATGATGGAGTTATGGATGTGCATGTGTTTGTGAATAACATTCTCTACTGTTGTTATTCTGTTGTTGTATACGAATGAACGGGAGTAGGCCCCCCTGGTTCATGAAACTAGTGTCATGCTGGACTGAAACTTAATGGAAGAATGGCTAATATTATTTATTGCTCATATAAAGACAGTTTCAGGCCTCTGATGGCCCTCTGTACAAAAATAAGGTTTTGTTTCAAGGATTTCACCATCTAAAATACTAGTGAATACAATGCTGAGAAAAAAAAAAAATACTGAGAAAGAAGTGAACTGTTTTGATGCTTGGAGTGGAACATTAAATCTGTAATTGATCAGAAATAGTATTTAAATTCATTATACCCCAGTTGAACATTAATGCCTAAGTCACTATTCTATTTCTCCTGTCTTCAGCATGAAAGATGTGGAGGACATACAGGTAATACATCACTCCAGCAACCAGAAATGAATGATGCAGGACAGGTACAGTTCCCCTTTTCTCTTCCAGACAAAGGAAATATATTGCATTAACAAACCCAGGATATGCAGTATGTGAAAACTTACAAAGATATGCCCTTTTTCATACTAGTATTCCCCATGATACTAATGTAATTTTTTCTTTAGGTTCTGGAGGAAGGATAGGAACTAATGTGCATTAGATAAGTCAGTTCAATCTACTCTTTTACAAAGATGTGTCCACAGCAAAATGGCCAACCTACCATTAGTACAGTTTTGTAACCAGCTACCTTTTCCATTCAATGGAAACAATCAACTACCCATTATCATTGGGTCACCTAACACTTACCTTCAGCAAGTATCTCTTAATTTGAGAGACAGTTGTTTACATCTTATCTACTTCGCTGCATACCTCATCCATGTGTATTGATGTACTCTCACAAAGTGTTGACACTCACTAAAGCACAGCAAACCACCCAAAATCAGCCAATCCCACAATGCTATTGAGATTGTTATAATAAAGGACGTTGTTCACATGCATCTTCAACTAACTGATAGCCAGTTCAGATGAATTGTACTTGTTGGAGGCATTATTTTATTCTGGTAATTATGAGATTCCCTCAGCTTCCTGTCCATTTAATTGATTAACACAGACAGGTAGCTGGACCAGGACGCTCTCTGGTCCAGTATAACAAGTCATTTTCTTTTCAATACAACCTTTCTAAACATTCACCTGACGAACTTAAATAAGATTAGGAAAATCAAAATGAAGTCATAAAAGAGGAAGATTTTCCTCATTAATAGCTGGCCTAAGTACTTTATGAATCTTTGTGTCACCCCAAAATCTACAGAAATTCTTGCAGTATAAAAGCAAGAAAAAATATTTATTGGATTAGAGTATTCAAAGTTCAGCAAGGTACAATATACATTTTCAATAGAAAAGAAACATTAACTTTTCATCAACTATTGACTGGAAGAGACAATAATCCAATTTGTACTACCATAGTTCCAAAAGCCTTCTGTATCAACTCACACAATTTCAAATCATTTAAGTCCAGAGAGATTTCTTTATTTTATTTTATATGCCAGTAATTTAGAATCACCTACAACTTTTTTCTACTTCTGTCACAGAAAAAAAAAAAATTAAAAAAATGGTCAGTACAGAGATTTCTGCGACCTTTCTGATTTGGTACTGAACCTCTGGCACAGGAAGGAATTTTATGATGGTTAGGACAATCTTTTGTTTTCAGCCATGGTAATTACCGAGGTCTAAAGAAATTGTCAGAATAGTGAGAACAATGATGCAGAGCCCTGTCTTCTCATCATGAGAAGCCCTTCTTTCTCAGCATTGTATTCACTAGTATTTTAGATGGTGAAATCCTTGAAACAAAAACTTGTTTTTGTACAGAGGGCCATCAGAGGCCTGAAAACTTATTTCAGCCAGCTTTCTAGACAAAAGCAGAAGCTAGAGCAAAATAAAGGTCAATTATGAGAATTTTTGCATGACAAGTATACCTTACACTTTTGGTGTTTTCCATTATTCCTCTGCCTTTTTTTAATATTTTAAATGTAACTCCTGAAAAAAGACTGATGCTTTAAGCTCTCCAAATAAATATTTGCTTGAATTAATATTTCCTTTCTAAAATTACTTTCCCACCAGTGATATACATGGGAGTAAATTTATGTCTTGGCTGTCACAATTGAATATATTACATTATTACTATTTTTTAAATTAAACTTAAACTCTTCTATCTTGGTCCTTAAAGATATATTCTTAAATCCAGGGATAACTATCAAAATAACTGATCAGGCTTCTAAAAAAAAGCTTATAATAACTTATACAGAAACTCATGAGCATTCAAAAATTTACACTGGAAATTCTGGCTGACTTTAGGCACTCATTTCCAAATCGTTCAATTTTTAAGCTTATCCTTCACTTCCCTTCTCCTCTGCTCTTCCAGCCCTTGATCAGTCACTATCTAACTGCAGAGGAAATGAAATTAAAAATTGTTCAGACTGAATGGTGAGTGCTGCAAGACTTAAAGTTTATAATGAAATTCAGGTCAAAATAAAGCATGTAGTGAGCTTTGGTGGTTTCAAAGAGGAAGAAAAGTAGAGAAAGGAGGATTATAAGCTTGAAGTTGGACTCTTAATGTTTACTTAAATTTTGCATGAGGTATCTAATCGTCCTTTGAAAATGACCCTTCATAAGTATTTACAATTGTTCAGATTATGATGACTTTTCAACCTAAGAGTTGTTTTCAATGATGCTTGGTTTTTATTCATTTATTTTTTCTCCATATTATATTGCATTTTCTTTCTCTCTGGCTATAAATCTTTACAGCTGTACAGCTCTCCGAAGATGATTCAAGGATGATTCGACAGTGAATCTAGAAGTGCTGAGTTTTAAATGTATCAGTAGCACTATTTTAGTCAATGCATAAAATTCAGTCTGTTCTTAAAGATTCCCCTCTAGACATTAGACTTAAATTTTTGCTTACACCTCTCTAACAAAGTTCAAATGTTGTAATAATTACACTAGTAACAGAAATAATGAATGATAAATGTAAAGAAAAATAAATTCTGAAAATTTATATAAGCGTGACTAAAAGTCACAATGACATCTTAAATTATTCATTAGATGAGCAATAAAGAAGCAAAAATTCTGTAATATGTCTGAATAATTATGACAATGAATACATTGACATAAATTGGGTGGTAGTGTTTGTATCAGATGATAATTTAATGCTTAAAGGTATGCAGCTAATGTTGCAGATTTAAGCCACCCAATAGCCCTGACTCATTTAACTGAAGTTATTTAAGACAGTATTTTAAAAGAGAATGTTTACTCAGAGCCATCTTTCAAATGTGCCACTCTTCTGAATATATCATAATAAATATCTTTGTCTTTTTATATGTAATTTTCAAAGCTTTTGTTTACTCACAACAGGATCTAAGGTGACAGTTTATTTTTCAGATGCAAATTTTCCATGTGCTTAAAAAACGTCTGTATTTGCCAAGCAGCACATTTGTAATCCAACAGCTAGACATCCTAAATGTAGACCAGTAATTAAAGCCTCTTGTACATATATCAAATTGGTCTGATAAACACCAGTGGGATAACGTAGATGAGGGCTCCATTGAAAATTACTATAATAACAACCTATTTTATATTTTCATTCCTCCTGTTTCTTTCCTTTTTCTTCTGTTAGTTTAAAAGAAGTCACCATAGTCAGTGACAGACTACGGTGCCACACCGTAGTCTGTCAGTGTAAAGAAGTCCCACTCAGCCAGCGTCCTCTCTTCTCCAGGTGATTTAGACTATAATGCATAAAGATGTGCACTTTTGTTCCCTCTATTGGTAAAGTTGGATACAAGATTTCCTACACTCAGGACAAAAATTTTCCTTTACTAGCAAAATTTTAGTTGGCAGTACAGTAAATGTTATCTTTATACTATAATATTTGAAATAATATTGAATAATATCTGCTAAGAACATTTCTAAAATACATTAGAGAAGTAGGCTTAATCTTACATTTCCATGACTTAATTTTCAATACCCTAGTAAAGTTTTTCTATTCACTTTTGCTTTTCATTGCCAGATAATCGATCTAATGATCTTCAAGAAAAGCAGCTACCTAATTTATAGTGTTGTCTCAGTCTAATTATTGGCATCTTCCATTGAAAAGAGTTTCAATGGTTGTTTGAGAGGCTGTTAGGAAGCTTATTCCTTTGAAAAAATGTGCAATGTGATAAAAAGTTAGAAGCTTTTCCCTTGCATGTGAGCTGCTGTAAGAATATGGGTGTAATGAACTGAAATGTAATTCAAAAAGTCCCAGGAAGTATATATCCCCTCAGCTTCCATTCAGAAAAAAATCTGGCTAGTTTCATCTTTATCTAAATGGTTATCATTCAAATACAAAGACCCTTCAATTTTTTTATAACATACCTCATTTGTATTAGTGCATATTTTATATCAAAGTAACATTTGGACTTACATACATGTTTTTAGAAGGACTCATCACTAAACAGCAATCTCTGGCTGGACATTTTCTTTCTCGTAGCAGTTCACTTGCTGAAGTGCTAGTATTAGCCCAGCATAGGAGCAAGCTTACTTTCATTCATGGACATTTAGAATTTCAACCCTGAGGTGATACCATGCTGTTTTCATGAATTTTCATATTCATTTATTGTTTGCCTTTAAAAATTAACTGGAATATCAATTACTTTAGATTAGTGTATAGTAAAAATACATCCTGTCCATGAATGTCTGCTCACTGTTTTAAAATATGAACAAGGGGTATAGAGCTGTAAAATTACTTTCAGGATTATGAGCAAGTTATATGCAGTCTTTTAACCCTATTGGAATGGTCAAATTTCTCACACAGTTTTTAGCAATAAGAGTATATTTATTAGAGCAATAAGACAAAGCACTAATACTCATCAACACACTTGTCAAGAGCAGACTATGCTATTTTTTTCCTGCCAGACTGGATACCATGGCAACACCTGGTTAGGAGAAGCTGAAGAAATATTTGAAGGTTTGCAGTTGTTAAAACCATTGGATTGTAACAGACATGTATTAATTGCAAGTGAATATGACAGCACATACCAGATTCCTGAAAGGGAAGAAAACATCAGCATCATTCCAGACTAAGGAACTGAACAAGAGATGAACCAAATACTATGATGTCTGACTTCAAACCTGGTGTCATGCTTGTGTACTCATCATTTACAAGGTCTGGGGAAAAGGTGGAATTTTATTACTGTAGAAATATTTCCCAGAAGAACTTTAAAGAGATGGAAAAAACCCCATTGCCTGACAGCTTAAAAGGGGAAAAATTATACATTTAAAAGTATCTCTAAAAACATTTGAGCATTCCAATCAAATGCAATCACAGTGATTTCATATGAAAAAAAGTGTGGCAGCATGAAAGTTTCCTTGGATACTGCTGGCAAATTAGCTTCCAGAAAGAAGCAGTACTTAAACCTAGTATGTACTTTTAGGGGAGTTATGACAGAAAGATATTTTTGTTTTGTCTGTGCATACACAATCAGAAAAGATGTTAAATATACTCAAATGGACAGCAAACATTTTAATATAGATTTTAAATTCTGTAACTGTTGTATATGCAGGCAGCAAACTATAATCTTCTTTAGACATGTAAGAATGCTTGCAGCTGCCTTTATTTCAGTATTTCAAAGTGTGAATGTTTTTATGCATTATTGAAATGACAGTACACAGGAAACAGGTATCATTGACAACAGTTTGACTCCTTTTTCAAGTCCAAGAAAAATGCTTTCAGTTGTTGGAGCAAGTTGTTTATGCTATGCTACGCCTTCTGTTATATGACAAATGCCAATTTTACTTCTGATTACATAATAAACAGAATATGAACTAAATTAGATAAAGTTAACCATGGTGCAGAGAAACTCTGAATAACCTCTATGCTTCTTAATTCCACGTTAAGAGGGAATGTGCCTGCTTGAATTAGGCATTGTGTAATAGGAGAGAAGGTGAATGTTACAGAGAGAGGGAAGATAGGCTGCAATTTGAGAAACTGATATAGGTTCTGTCCTCTGCCATAGAGTTCTTGTGGGAAACGGATAAACTCTCTAATGCTAAATCTGCCAATGCCAAGTCCAAAGATCAGGCTCCTGGCTGTCACAGCACAATTCACAGCCTCGTGTATTTGAATAGCCGCTGCATGGAATTGGATGGCCAGAATACATCCACATATGAAGTGTAAAATGCAAGTTTTCTGCTTCTTCAAAATGTGCATTTAATACCAGATGTTTTAAGCCAAGAAAGTTATTGCAAATTTTTATTTAAAACAGAAAGTAAAGTATATGATTGCAAACCTGAAAAGAAAAATTAGGCAATAAGAACAGGTCCAGATTATATTCAGTACTGAAACTTTCTTAGCTAAGTGTTAAGTGAGTCCACATCCCTAACTTGTTTTTGTACCAGATATCATATAATTGTATGTGGATTTCTTCTCCTTCTTGTCCTTTGGAATGAACTCTTCCTTTTAATGTCAATTCAGTTGACCAGTTTGATAAAATTAGGGATTACTTAGCAGCAGCCAGGTGCCGTTACTGATCCTCTTCTGGGTCTGCTTCTTCAGAAATCTTTAACTGGGCATATAGAGACTGCAAGCAGTATACATACATCTTCAAAGTATAAAGCAATTGTTTCTTGGCTCAGGCAGACAAAAGGCAGCTGGGGTTTAGCTGTCAGGCTAGGAGCCTGCACACTCACCAGCCCTGAAGTAGCACCCAGAGAGTCATGGTTGGGCAGGCAGGATGGGTCAACAGGGTCAGGATCAGCCTCTGCACCCCGGAAGCAGACCCTCCACCTTGCGGAGCTGTATTTGCTGCCAGCTCCATTGACACCTATGGCTGATGCTCAGCCAATGACTCCAGATGAGCCCTGCACCAAACTGACCAGCTCAGCGAATGTCCCCATTTTTTTATTTTTCCTGTAGGATCTTATACTTACCTTTGTTGTTGTTTCTTCTCTTGACTTCCTGAGCTACTAACAACCTTGTCTCAAAAACATCCTACCTCTCTCTGTAATTTTACATTTCTTATCTCTCTGTAGACTTCTCTCAGAGCTCTTCTCCAGCAGCCTGAGTAAGGTTACACAGCTGAACCATATCAGAGCTGGGCCTGGATCCTGAGCACATGGACCACTGAAGCCCTTACAGGGGCAGGAAAGCTCACTGTAGGGGCTAACGGCGGTAGATGGAGGGTTATGTGTGGAAGAGACTGTAGGGGCTAACGGCAGTAGATGGAGGGTTATACTGTGGAAGAGGAAGATATCTTTCTTATTCAGAGCTTCTCCAGGACAGTTAGAGCAGATATATAATTCAATATCTACAGATTGGTATCTGTAGGAAATATCTAACTCCTAGCTAGCTCTTTTTATGATTATTTTGATCATCTTTAAATTGTGTATAAGAAAAAGAAACTTTACCATATGTGCTGTAATATTCACAGGGTCTACCACATTCCTCCCTTTCCAAGGAGGCCATACACATCAGCTACTTTGGTAGTCATCTTGCTAGCCAGGCATATGACTGTGTATGTTAGCAGAGTCTAAATCACAAGCTTTGTTTCGCTGGTTTCAGGATTCTTACCATCACAGGCTTTTTCCTTTCACTTAGATGTTTCTAACTTACACTTATTACTTTTTTTTTTATTTATTATTCTTTTACTCTCTTAAGCATAAACAGCAAGATAATGAAATACGCTATTTTCTTATGAGGGGAAAATAACATTTCACCATAGAGTCGGTTAGAGTTGTACACATTGCAGATTGATTTATTTACAAAGGAACTGAGTCATTGAAATTGTAATTTCATCACATGAAATTGAGGTAGATAGAATTCAGATACTCATCCCTGAACAGAACTAATTCATTAATCCCAAATGTCTGAGGTATATGAAACTGTCTGTTAAATGAGTAGGCTTTATTTGTTTACATAAGTAAGTGGGTATAGCAAAAAACATTCTGAATATTTTATTTGCTGATGTTCCTAGAAAAAGCTCATTGTTGTCTTCTACTAACGGCAGATATAGTTGAGGATAAGATTTCACAGTTTTAGAGAGGATAATGGGAATAACTTTATCACTGACAAATGTAAAAAGTTTAAATCGGTTTGAGAATATAGTCCAACTTCTTTGTATTTTCATGTTATTCATGCCTTATTGGTGAGACAAAGTTTGTATTCCAGTGCTGCCAACATTCTGTATGCATAAAATCTAGTAGGAATAATGTTTCAAATTGAAATAATTTTCAAAAAAGTAAAACAAAACCAGATATTTTCAAATGTACTTAAATTCATTTGCATACCTTTATTTCAGATATTAAATCATTGAAATAAACCATTGAATTAATAAAAATGCAGTATGTCTGGTGCACAGAATGTTTTTTTTATGATCTAAAATTTTGGGACTCTTTCTAGGTCATTTTTACAAGAAGAAGTAATAACTTCTGATCAGCTCATATAATCAGACAAGCTTTTAAATAAACAAACCTGCTGCTTGTCTGTTATTTCCAGCTCTATTAGTTGGCCTAATAAGAAATTAGGAATATTAACTTGCTATGCCAACTTAATTTTATGATATGAATAGCAACTCCTGGCTGTTTACTCATGCCTGTAATAACCAGTACTAAAAGATGTGTGGCAAATATTGAACCCATCTTTAAAAAGGGTAAGAAAGACAATTCAGGGAGTTACAATTCAGTCTGCTTCACTTCAGTCCCTGGGAAACACATGGTGCAAGTCCTCTTGCTAATCATTCCTGGGCCTGTGAAAAAGAAGAAGAAAGTGACTTGGAGTAGCCGGCTTGGATTTACCAAGGGTAAGAGCAACAGATGTCATCTACCTTGACTACAGCAGAACTTTTGTCACAGTCTCCCACAGCATCCTTGTATCCAAGTTTTGACATTGCAATCAAGATGACACTAGATGGGAAAGGAGTAAATGGACTACTAAATGGAATGAAACTGGCTGGATTGTCAGGCTCAAATAATAGTGGTTAATTTTTCATACTGCACGTGAAATTTGGTTACAAGTGCAGTTCCTCTATCCTGCAGGACAGCAAGGGTCTATTCTGTAACCTATCCTGTTTATCAGTGACCTGGAGGAGGAGACAGAACATGCCCTCATCAAGGTTGCAGATGATGTCAGACTGGGCAGGGAGAGGGGTGCACTTGATCTGCTGGAGGGCAGGGGGCCTTTCAGAAGATACTAAACTTGGTACAGAAATGGTCCAACAGGAACCTCATGTAATTCAACAGATGCAAAATATTACACGAGGAGCAGACTAACTGCTCTGCATCAGCATGATCTAGGGACTTACTGGAGCATAGGCAACAGATTAAGGGCAGTTATTACTCCCCTCTATTCTACCCTCATTAGATGATATCTGGAACACTGTGACCAGCTCTGGGCTGCCCAGTACCAGAAAGATGCTGATAAACTTGAGTGAGTTCAGCAAAGGGCCACCAAGATGGTCAGAGGATGAAGCACACCACCTGTGTGAAAAGAGACTGAGGAAACTGGGTTTATTAGTGTGGAGACGAGAAAGCTTTGTGGGGGAGACTTAATAGTTAACTTCCAGTACCTAGGAGGAGGTTGCCACAAGAAGGCATAGCCAGACTTTTTACTGAAGTTGTACAGCATGCAAACAAGACACAATCATCGACACATCATAAATTGAAATGGGAGTTTCCAACTGGATATAAGGAGAAAAAAAATTAAAAAATCACTGATGGGATAATTAAGCACTGAAAGAGGATGCCCAAAGCTGTTGTGGAATCTTCCTCCTGGAAGGTTTTCAACACCCAGCTAGGCAAAAGCCTAAGCAACCTGATCTGAATTCAGTTTAAACAGTGCTTTGAGAATTTGACTAGAATCATCTTGGGGTCCCTTCCAACATGAATAATCCTACAGTTCTGCAGAGATATTGCAATTCAATGAACAATAATAAATTGGAAACTCAGCAGATAAAGGAAATACATATTCTATCTTTATAGTTCATTTAAGTTTATTATCTGTTCTGAAATGTGAAGTTGATTTTATTCCTATAGACATCAAAAACTCTTAGCAAAATCGGTAACATTTCTCCTCTTATTATATTATCTTCCTCTCTGTTGTCCCTAACATCTTCATTGCTTCTACTCAATCTCTTTGAAACACAGCAGCTAGGTTCATTTTTACCATTTTTCAAACTGTCAAGCATGTATCTGTGAATTCCGCCACTGGTCCTCTTCCTTTTTATTATGTTCATGTTTGTTCCAGACACTTTCAGAATGAAATACAGCTTTTAACTAAAATGGCAAAAAGGTCACATAACAACAGAAATGAAATTACAACCTGTGCCTTCTTGTAGTATTGTAAAAAAACCCAAAAACAAAAACCAAACCAAAAACCACCATATGTACCTGGTAAGAATAATCTTCCAATCTCAACATCTAGGAAAAGGCAAGAGGGAAAGAGAAAGAGAGAGCGAGAGAGCCCTTTGCCCTTACGGAAGAATTACCTAACAGCTTTGTAAATGAGATAACTGAGAGTAAAAGCTGGAAGGTCTTTGTGGCCCTATAAAAAAACAAACAGCATTTGCCAGATGGCTTTGCAACACATTTTAATAAAAATGTATATAAATGACTCTGGCAGCTCCTAACCAGCATATAAAAAGTCTCTGTACAATCTGGTTCCCCCTCATTAGACTTTAATCTGCCCCAGATTTAGCTAATAAGTTCTGCAGAAACTAAATCCACAAAAATGTTCCTTAAAAAGGTGAATAGTTATGCTTAATGATGACCTTAATAAGTAGTGAAAACAAGTTAATAAATTAATTTCTGATCAGTTGGCTATACTTTTTAAAATATATTTTGACTTGTTTTGGGCTGGAGGATTGAAGGTTTTTGGTGGAATATATATATATATATATATGTTATACTTTCTCTTACCAAATACCATCAGATTTCTGCCACCCAGAACTTCAATCTGTATGAAACAGTTATCAGAACAAAAGTTACATACTATCAAAAAAAATTATGTATATTTCTTGTCTATGCTGAATGAAGCGACCACATTCATGATCAAAGGAAAGAGACATTTTAGAGTGAAAACCATAAAACTGTTCTGGAGTACCCAAAACAAAATTTTGTCATTTTATTTCTTAAATTACACAGATAAAGCACAAAATAAAATAAACAGAAAAGCCAAGCAACTAGCAACAACAATCCAAACAAAAAAATCCACTCACTTTCTGTGGAATGATACTCTTCATAACTTTGAAAAAAATATTTCTGTGGAAAGAAAGGACTTTTATCATTTTCTATGTCATTCATAATGCAGTTCAAGAACCACCAAGAACTTATACCAAACAATCGTTCCTCTAAGATAGTGAAAAATTAAAACAATTCTAACTTAGGGGGAAAAAAAAACCAAACACAAAAAAAACACCAAAATCAACAACAAGAACAAAATTGCCACCAATCAAAACCGGAGTTTTGCTCTGGATGAGTATTGTTCATTAGGGTTCTTTTTTTTCATTTTTGATGTTCTATATACTTAAGAAACTGTTATGCTGTCCAAATATGAGAAAGCTAATATAATTTCCTTCTTATTAGTATCAAGGTGGTTTATCTAATATCAACCACCCCCTAAAGTGTTAGTTGGGTCCCTGATATTTGGTGTGCTAACCTTCCCAAACAGAATACTTCAAAATACTGTTTTGTAGACTGTTTATTATACTAGTAATTATCTTTCACATCAAGTTTGTTTCTGGAAGCTGCAAGTATAGTCAGACTCTCACTGAAGGCAGTCTTTCATTGTCTTTATGTGTGTTAGCTCTCAGTTAGTTAAGTGAATAAATTTTGTTAGGTTTTTACAGGTTCTGTCATGTAGCTTTGAATCAGTTGCATTCTCTAGAAATTTCCTCAAACATTCTGGAGGCTTATTTGGGAATAAAGCTTTTTTTTTGCGAGACATTAATCCAGCAGAAACTGATTAGAGTGGTGTTAAATTATACCTTTTGGTAGTTGGTAAAGTAGTGCAGCCATCTTACTGTCTGGGAGTGACCTTCTAGATCATTTTGCTCCCACTGCAAGAAATTATGTTTTCAGTAAAGTTTGTTTAAGACAGTTATTCAAGCCATTATGTTTATTTTTAGTATTATTATTTGTGGAACACCTTTATTATACAGTAAAGTCAGCTATAAACTCTTAAAAAAGTTCTGCTTTTCCTTCCTTTCCTTTCCTTTCCTTTCCTTTCCTTTCCTTTCCTTTCCTTTCCTTTCCTTTCCTTTCCTTTCCTTTCCTTTCCTTTCCTTTCCTTCCCTCCCCCTCTCCCTCTCCCCCTCCCTCTCCTTTTCCCTTTCCCTTTCCCCCCTTCCCCTCCTCTCATAGAATCATAGAATCTTAAGGTTGAAGGTTGGAAAAGACCTCTAAGGTCATCGACTCCAACTGTACACCACCATCCACCATGCCCACTAAACCATGTCCCTAAGTGCCTCAT
>NW_008794211.1:1675688-1688494 GCF_000699145.1 Aptenodytes forsteri | reverse complement strand
CCCTCTCCGCTCCTCTCCTCTCCTCTCCTCTCCTCTCCTCTCCTCTCATTTCCCTTTAAAAAAAAAAAAAATATTTCAACCAATTGTTAATGCCAAAAGCTATTTTTAGTTATTCTTTCATGCTCTTATTTTCAGCTTCTGTGGTATGTTCTGTAACCACAATAAATGCCAAAATTGTTAAACTTGCAGCTTTCTCATTTGCAATGAGAAGAAAAACAAACAAAAAAATATCCATTTCATGAGATGTACACTGCTGTATATGGAACTGTTGTCATAATTCAAAGAGCCCTAAATTGCATGAATATTCTAAAGGGCTTTACTAAGCTCAGCCAACAATCTGTGTTAATTAATTTCCTTGCGTTAAGGATCTTGATGATATGTGTTACATAAGTAAGCATCACAAAACAAATGAGTCTGGTTTAAAAAACAAACACACATATTTACAGTATCGTGTGGATACCTGCATTAAGACATCATAAAAAACTTGGCCTTACATCTGAGTTTTTCTGTGCTTCCCAATCAGTCTTCTTCTAAATGTATAGCTTATACAAAACCTTAAAACAGTCTGTTGTTCTGCCCTTTTGCATCTTGTTGATAATTACCCATATAAATAACCACTTAAAACCAACAATGTTATTTCTGCTCTTACTCATAGGATGAGCAAGTTCTATTTTCAGAATAGTGACACAAAACTTATAACTCAGATACACACATTCCAAGAAGCCACAACTGATGAAGTGCTCTGAGCACTGAGGGAATGTGACAAAAATATGATATTTGCTATGCTGATATGTTTTAAGTTGTGTGATGGTTTGGAATCTTAATACAACACAGTATTTTCAGAAAAATAAGGAAGACATTTGGGCCATGAAGGGCTGACGTTCACAATTTCTTAGCAATAAGTAAGGAACAGTCAAAAGCAATAACTGAGAAATGGTTTTAGGAAAGAGTGGAAAAAATAGTTACTAGGGTAGTGTGGTTCTGAAAAAATCTAATACAATTTTTATGTGTGTATATACATAATACACACACGTACACATATATACATAATACACACAGATACATAATCTGATACAGGATGTCAGTCTGAATGCTGTGGTCTAGTCCAGCATAAGCTATTACACTCAGTTGATTCTTCTTGCTGAGCAGGAGAAGAAAGGTGATTATTAAGTTGGAATATGGCAGCTGTAAGACTAATATTGCTGAGAGTGCATCTTACATACAGATAATGAATTTGCTCCTCCATGGAGATGACACTAAAGATGAAAGGAGAAAACATAACAATAGCAGTTTTTATAGCAGAAAAAGGATTCTCAAAATTTTATTAAAGTAAAGCACAATAATAAGAATAGAAAGAAGAAAGGAGAAGGAATAAATGGAAGTAGAGGCCAAACCAAAATAAAAGAGGCAGAGAGGGATGAGGAAGGAGTTTATTGTTGATGGAAAAGAAAATTGTCCATTAAAGTTCATTTACTTCTAGTTGAAGCTCTCAGTGAAGTTACCTAGGTCAGATCCTGGTCACTAATCTCTAGGAAAAACTTTATCCTTTTCTAACACAAGTGTGATGCTGCATGACTAAAGCTTTATCTGTGTTTTACCTTACCTTACCAACACAGCAAATACTTGTCAGAAAGGGAACATGGGAGAATGCTTGTCAAATTCTGGCATGGCAATATTTCCCTGGAATAGCTCACAGCGTGGTTTTAGAACAGCTAAAGATATTTACAACATTATGTCAGACTCAGACAAATAATAAGAATTTTAGCAATATGCTTCATGGCTGAAATCCCATCCTTTATGTGTGGTAATGCTGGATGGAGGAAAAATCTTGTCCCTAACTCCCTCTGATATTTTTATTCTCTTAATTCCTATCATAAAATAGATGCAGTTCAGAAAGAAAAGGAGTATAAGCAAGCATTATTTATCAAACATTTATCATCCTGTATTATTATATTTATATGCTAAACATTCCCAAGATCTATCCTCCCTTTACTTACAAAAGCTTCACTTACTCTGGAGATCCCTTTCCTCAGTTTTAACACATGTATTCTTGTATAAAACTCTATCCTGTTTCATGGTGATAGTGCCTATATAACCATACCTCATTAAAGCAATGATATTACTATTCCCAATAAAGCTGTAATGTTTCTTTCTTATCCTGTGGGAAAACAAATTAGGCCTAATTTTGAAATTACAATGTATGTCTTAACACCTCAATGTCTTCACTCAGGTTGTGCTTCCAAAATATCCTAAGTATCTAACTTCTGTCAGTCTTGATCCTGCTTTCTCACTGCCTTCAGTTTCCTTTTCCTGTCCTCTTTGAACGTGCTTTGGCTTTTCCTTGGTTCTTCCTCAAGGTATTTCAAAGTTATTTTTGCCACTTTGAGTTGGGAAAAAAGCTTAACAAGACAAAAGAAGTGCAACAATTTCCACTAACTTCAAATACAGAAGCAGCTCAGCAAATAGTCCAGTGAAGGACAAAGTTGTTGCAGTGAAGAAGACAATGGTGGGGAGAAAGTCTGATTCTGTGTTATGATACTGAATTGAGTCACACTCATGAACAAGGATAACTTAAAATTTCTCACAGCATAAATTGAAGTGCAGAATTTTTTGTAACATTTATACTGAGTAAGATAATAAAAGAAAGGAGATTTCTGTAACATTTTTATAAGAACTATTTTAAAGAATATTTAAAGAATATTTTTGCAGAGGATATGCACTTTCATTCTTCAGTATGCATGTCAGCTTCTTAATGATTTGGACTTGGAAGACCATCTTATTTCCTAGCTTCTGATCACAGGAGTGGTTAACATTGTCTGATTTCTATTTTTTCCTGCTCCCGCCAAAGCAATGAGCAATGACCTTTGACAGAGTATTCATCTAATTGGACTTGCTATATGATCCATTACAACTATTTCTGTTTCTTCATCCTTTTCTCCTAATTCCTAATGCAGGTTTCTTAGACAGAATACAACTATTAAAATATTAAAAGGCAGAGAAAAGTCCTTTATCTTTCCATTTTGTTTTCTCATATATGATCACATATATGACCACGAAATAAAAATATTCACTTTAAATTTCTGAACACTTTTGCTTTGCACCTTCTGCAATATTTTCATAAATTGCTGTCAATCATTTTTGTTTCAACCAAACTTTATGCTGAACTCAGAACAGAAGGAGGTCCCTTTTGCATTTGGAAAACATTATAAGGGACTCAGTTTCTAAACATAATATTCCAAGTGCATAAGCTATTTCAGCAAGTCAGCTCCTAGTGTTATGTAATAAATTAAATTTAAGGAAAAATAATGAGTGTCTGGAGTTCTTCAGGTTTTGGATTTTTGGGGGTTTTTTTTATAAATTGTTTAGCTTCTGGTTTTGAGTCACTTTGCCCATCACCAAAACAGTAAATATCCTGTTTATAAATATTACAAATTAATGGGATCTGCAAAATATGCATCCTGTCAGTTTGAAAACTTGCCACATCCAGCTCAGTTTATTTTCCATAATGTTTCTTACTTCAGAATTTACAGACTTCAGAATGTATCAATGGAGTTTTGTGGGTTTTTTTAAAGGCTAAAACCTAAAGTTACATGAAATTAGATCAGAGAGACAGAGTTTGTGTAGATAAGAAGGATGATTAAAAACATGTGCCACATGGAAGTACCAGACCAATTTGGGGACTTCCAAGTCTCTGGTGCGCTCAGCCAGATACTAAACACAGGTTAAGGACCTGTGGCCAGAGGTCTTAAGATAAGCCAGAGATTAGATAGAGTTTGGCCAGAAAAAAAAATCATTAATCCAAGTAAAGAATTGCAAGTCTATTCAGCATTAATATCTCTCTCTCGACACCTCAACCTATGATCTCTCTCTCTCTCTCTCATGATCTCTGTCTTATGATCTCTGTCAGAATCCTTGAGTCAGAGACCCATTTTTCTTCTGTGTGGCAGTCAGTCTAATCCTTTCTCTTCAACATCAGCCATTTTCCCTTGGTGGATGGTAAAATAAATCACTTAGTAGATGTTTTTTTGCAGGTACATGTAGAGGTCTCCATAACTGGTCCTGAAGCAGCTGGAGCAAAGTTAGTGAGAAAAATGGAGTGAGGCACGAGAAAAGGGATCAAGGGAACATGAGGTTGAGATGATTTATCTTGAACCATAGGATAATAAAAAGGAGGAGGAAAATTAAGGGAAAAGATCCACGGACATAAAAATATTTGGAGCCGTGGAAAAGGTAGGAGGAGTGGAAATGACAAAAAGGCCATTCATTTAAAAGGAATTGTTTATAACGGATGTGCCTAAATGGGTAGTTGGTAACAAGTAAAGTCTAATTAATAGAATTCATTTATGGCAATTCTGGTATGTTATATATTTTCAAACACAGTGGAATACATCTTTTTACAAAATAAAAAAAAAAATCCTGCAGTAAAGACACAGGAAGGTGTCTTCTAGACAAAGACACATGCTGTTTTATGATTACTTTTTCTTCAGAGTGTGGATAGTATGTGTGTAGTTCTCAGAGAAATTCTGAATTTTCCATTGTAAGTATGAAATCATTTCTGGAAGAAGAGTGGAAAATAGCAAGATTGAATAGTATCACTGGTAATTATTTAGAATACATTCATTCAAATTCTGTCTTAAAACTTTATCAAAAGGGTCTGAAACATCAACCTACATTTCTAGTACATTTGCCAGGAGGGAACAGCAATTGCCACATGCTCTTGGAGAGGTATCCATTTACCAAACCCTTTAAATGTATACTTAGTCACATTCTAGTCAGTCAGAATACTTAAACAACTAATATCATTCAAGTTACTAAGACTTAAAATGAAGCATGTGCTTGAGTGCATTGGTTAATTGAGGCTATAGGACTAAATTAATTGCCTGGGAACCCCTATTCAGGGAATTGATTTGGTAAAATATTACTAATTACTTTGAACTTCCATAACCTGATGCCCTCATGAGGTACATTGTAATCCCATTAGATAGATGAGAAAATGTCTTTTACTTGAGTAAACACCAACTACTTGATTGACCAAGATCACGTCATAAATTTGGAACTGTAAACTCATAAAATCACATCATCCATACTCCAGATGTTACACTTTGCATCATGTGGAAATGTAAGGAGTATCTTGTGGGTTTTGCACTTTTAGATGAGAATACTACACTTATCGTAAAGTGATATACTATAAAATACAATTTATTTACCTTGACGCTTCTTTTATTCAACATGAGTTGTATGTATGAAGTTGTTTTGAAAATTTTGCCTGAGCATCAACCCCAGTGTAGAGGCTGGTTTCTTCAAACATGTATCTATATTACATGATATAGGGTAACAGAACTTTACTTATTAGACACTGTGGTGAGTTGACCCCAGCCAGTAGCCAAACACCCACCCAGCCCCGCGCTCACTCCCCTCTCCCATGGGATAAGGAGAAAAATGGAAGGCAAAAAGGCTCATGGATAAAGATAATGACAGTTTAATAAGGAAAGCAAAGGCTGTGTGCACAAGCAAAGCAAAAAGAAGAATTCATTCCGTTCTTCCCATCAGCAGAGCAGATGTTTAGCCCTTTCCAGGAAAACAGGGCCTCAGTACATCTAACAGTTGCTTGGGAAGACAAACACCACAACTACAAACATCCCCCTCTTCTCCTTTCCCTAAGCTTCTATTGCTGAGCACGACATTATACGGTATGGCTTTGCATGACTTGGGTCAGTTTGGGTCAGCTGCCTTGGCTATGTCGCCTCCCAACCTCTTGCCAGATGCCTACTGGTTTAGGGGAAAGGAGATTGAGAAAGCCTTGACACTGTGCAAGCAGTGTTCAGCCAACAGCTAAAACATTGATGTGTTATTAATACTTTTTTAGCTACAAATGCAAAGCACAGCACCATATGGGCTGCTCTGAAGAAAGTTAACTCCATTGCTGCCATACCCACTACAGACACAATGACCCTGATTGATAAGGTCTCACATGTTTATAAATATATTGATAAATGTATAGATGCCCCCTATGTGATTTGAAAACATGTAACTGCATGCGCAATACATAAGTACACATAGGGATTATTAACCTCTTCTTGAAACTTAAAAACATATAGCTTGAAGGGTCAGCCATACAGTTACCAGCAATTGGTATATCGGAGCTGTATAAATTAATATTTTCAGAGCTGAAATTCTTGCTCGATGTTTAGTATAGAATAGGACTAACATAAAAAAAAACCCAAAAATGCAAAGCAAGTTTTTCAATGCTTACATGTATTTTCACTCATTCAGGTATCATAGAATCATAGAATCATTGAGGTTGGAAAAGACCTCTAAGATCATCGAGTCCAGTCGACCCAACACCACCAGGCCCACTAAACCATGTCCCTGAGCGCCTCATCTACACGTCTTTTAAATACCTCCAGGGATGGGGACTCCACCACTTCCCTGGGCAGCCTCTTCCAATGTTTAACCACTCTTTCAGTAAAGAAGTTTTTCCTTACATCCAATCTAAACCTCCCCTGGTGCAACTTGAGGACATTTCCTCTAAGTATATACAAAGTCTTACTTGTTCAGATGTGTCACAACATTAATTTTCTGTGCCTCATGCTCAAGGCATACAAAGGCATTCAAGGACTATTGAGAAGAGTTAGAGAATATAGCTGTATAGATACAAGGATTTTTTTCCAAGGAAAATACAGTTGGATTTCAATAGAATTTTGCTTAATTTTTTTTACTGCATTCTTATAAATTTGAGATACTCTTTTACCAATTTTTGATAGTGTAATTTCTTTTTTCCTTTTTATAAACAGATTTTTAATTTCAGTTTTATAATTTCTAGAATACTACTTCAAGGTTCCAAAAATAAACATTAAAGGAAATATTTAAACTTTAATTTTTTCTTTTATAAAATTATTTTTACCTTGAATTGTTTGCTTTATTTCTTTGTCTTTTTTGAAAAGTGGAAAAATTCAATTAACAGTGTATGTAACTAAAAGAAGATTCACAAACAATTAAATTTAGTAAAAAAAGATGGAGTTTTATTAGCAAAGAGCCTTTGGTATAATAGGCAAAATATTGCAAAATGCAAATTATTGATTGGAGATATGGTCAGTTATGATTGTATATTGTGCATCTATTTATTTAAAGAGAATGTAATGTTCCCCTTATAACATGTACTCTGTTAGAATAGATTTTTTTCTTTTTTTCATAATTAACAAAAAAGGATGATAAATAAATGACTGCATTTCTTTGGAAATGGAGGTGTCATTTCTTTAGAAATATCCATGGAATTATCTCTCAACACTCTGATAATAAACCTAACAATATCTTGCAAATGTTTTGTACTTAGCATAGTTACTTGTATCACACTTCAAGAAGAACCTAATATTCTCCAGTTGCTACAGAGCATGAATATTAACAAACATTATTTAAATTGCAGTAATCATCTTTAAAATAAAGCCCTAGGAATTATTTGTCGACTACCCACAAATATTCACTTTTTGATATCAAGACTTACTCTTATAAATGCTTTCTGTCAAAAAGTTAATACCCAATATAATTACATGGAGTTGGTTAAACATTATTTGGCTTCTGCTTTGAAAGACAGCACCTAGGAGATAGATACTGTGGTCGAACATGTTGAAAATTTGTGTGTCTAATGTTTATTCTGATTCAGTGTAAAATGCATGCAAGTCCCCAGACTAAGGATTTATACAGAGTGCAGAGGGAGAGACTGAGTAACGAGCCTGGGAGAAAAGGAAAGATTTCAATAAACCTTAATATGGACCCTTCTCAAAGATCAGGAGACAATGGTAATAAATGGAGGATAACAGGTCTCTACGTTTTATAGGCTTAGATCTTTCAGTTTATTTGGCTGCAAGAGGCCTTTATCAAACCAACCGAGTGGAATGTTCAGCTTGGTTTGCCATAGTGGAATGGCTGATTTTTGTTTTCGACTTTCTATCTTTTCTAGCATGTCCTTGAAACTTGACAACAACATTCATTTCTCAGCTGACTTTCTACTCTGTTTCACTCCATTTTGTTGCTGTTACTTTTTTCTTTTTTTTTTCCACAGAACAGTTTTCTTTATCTGTCCACTATTGCAGTTCACAGCAATAAGAATATATATTTGATTCGGCAAATGTTATTGCATTGCAGTTCACAGCAATAAGAATTATATATTTGAGTAGGCAAATGTTTTCCAGATGATCACAAAGATTTCTGTTTTCAGATCCTTACTTGAAAAAAGAGACTTTATTTCTGATGTTGGTTTGTGGGGTTTTTTTTATGTTAGTTGTACGAGTTAATTGCAATTTTAAGAAACAAATCAAATGTCCACAACAAAGTAGTGGCATCTCAAACTATTATTTAAAATTTTCATTTTAATAAAACACATTTTTTTTTCAAGTAACACAGAGATAGGGATTTTTATAAAGTTCTTTTGAAGTTTTGTTCTGAATGATTATATGAGTTACCTTGACAATTAAAAAAAGAGGGTCAATGTTTTCCCCTCTCTTTCTTTTTCTTTAGAAAATCAAACACTAAATCCATTTGCTGGGTATCAAAATTTGGCAATGTCTTAAACATATATAGTTAGTAATAGCAGTGAGTCTTTCCACTTCTCTGTAGACTACTTCTAATCATTTGTTCTCTACTGTCAAACCTTAGTCTAATAAATAAGATTATCAGAGGTTGCTTTGATTTTTTCAATTAAACTTTTTTAAGTAAAAAATGCCAGTGCATTGCAACAAAACCTATTTTCTGAAATGTATATGTTTTGAAAAACATTATTTAGGGTTTTTTTATTATTATTATTTGATTTGGTATGGTTTGTACTTTGTTGAGGCTGGAGGCTTGGGTAGAGAAGAGGCAGGCAGAAGAAAACAAAGACCCTAGTGATTCAGAAAATGTGTATGGAATATATGTGACTTAAGCCTTGATGTTTTGAATCAAATAAGGTAGGTTATGAGTGGTGCATTTTTATTCCTGATTTATTTGGGAAGGAGAACAAACAAACAAAACCAAACCAACAAACCAATGCTGGGTCTGAATCTAGAACAAAAATGCTGAAACCATAGTCATGTTTTCTTTTTTTCCAGCCATTTCAAGTAATTAATTAAAGGATTTTGGATAAAACTAGTAAATATAGCATATAATGCATCATAATTTTCAACAAAAAATATCAAAAGAATGGGCAACAATGATTTTGAATGAATTGCAATAGATCTCATAGCTGGAGTAATACAATTAGTGAGTGTCATGGTTCATTCATTCTTTTGCTGGTCACCTATCTGATCTGGTGAGATCAGAGGAGACAGACCTGTTTATTTTGGTGTCTGTGAATATTCTGTGATTATGATCTGCCCTACTGTTTGATATCGGTGAATGGTTAATCTCTTTCTGTTTGTTCAGAACTTAATGCACACATCAGTTGTGTACACAACTCAGCAATTTCTGTGCTTTAGATCAGGAAGACCAAACAAGGCAGTTTTGAAATGAGTACGAGAAACTTTCTCTCCAGATAGATTTATACATACTGTGATGACCAGCAAGGGAGCAGTAGTTGAGACCTGAAACAAATGTGATAAAAATTATTTCATTATTGTAATTAAACCAAAGTTTCTTTGTATGAAATAAAAAATGGTGAATTCTTCTGCCTGAAGAAAATAGGGATTTGGAAAGTCATATACTGACACTGTGCAGTATAAGACACACTAAAAAGTATTGAAATAAGATCTGGAAATCACAGTCACAAATTTGGAAAAAAAAAAAGTTCCTTGAGCTGCAGTAGTAAGATGAGAGAAAGAACCCATACAGTTTAATGTAACACATAAAGCAAACAATTAAGCTAAGGAAGATAAATCACCGTTCCAGGTGAAGTCATGCTAAAAAGAATCAAAACAATGTCCAGCAAAGGAAAGTGGGATGGATGTAAGTAGTGACCACAAAATGGAATAAATTTATAATGTCCAATTACTGAAAGGACAGTGGGATGGATGTAAGTAGTGACCACAAAATGGAATAAATTTATAATGTTCCAATTACTGGAAACAGTGATCACAATGAATATATCACATGTGATGATATGATGTACAGTAATGCTACCAATATTTTAAAATCACAAAATAGTGTCAGGTTCCTAAACTGATTGAAAGGGTCTGAAATTAGAAACAATTCCGCTCCCTTGTCAAAGGAAAAAAAAAAGGGTACAAAATCCCCATATTTAGAGCAAAATGCAACACAAGACATACTGAAACATTTTAAATGTTTAATACTAATTCACCAGTCCTATAAGTGTGGCTTATGAACAATAGAATTAGAGTTGTTCACCATCAGCATAATTTTCACCTCTTTGAAGTGCTTACACCAAATTAAGAAATATGTTTTGTGAATATCCTATTTTAACATAAACTTCAGTGCAACCTTTATGATTAGCAACATAACCAGTCTATTTGGACACAGCCTTCCTAAGAAGAGAGGAAAATATAACTTGCAATTTCTTTGAAGTTCCATCTGACAGGGTGAATAAATTTCAGCTGCCACCATATTGATAAGAATAATTTATTGTCTACATTGTGACATCATTGGGGCAATTTACAAAACTCCTCACTTTGGGCATAAGGGCAAAGGCACAAAATGTAGGAATTATTTCTTTCAGAGAAGAAAAATTAAGAACAGATTAAGATCAGAAGAAAGGTTTCTGGCCAAAGGATGGCCACCAATATCATGAGCAGTGAGATCAGACAGAGCTTACCTCTTCAGAGACTGCACAGGTTTTTTTTTTGAGTGATCCCAATCTTTCTTACCTTAGAACAATGCTTTTGTGATTTAAATCTCTGGTAAATATGGGTTGAATCCATATTCTTCTGCCTTCCTAGCTCGCTATTCTGAAAGATTATTTGAGGAAAAGTAAAATCCTATATTGATGTGAGCTTAAGAGGAAAAGACTCCAAGCAATTTCAGTAGAAGAAATTTTTTTTTTTTTCTTCTCTACAAGACTAGGGCTACTGCTAATGAAAAGTGTATTTGATCTAGAAGCTGCTCTGGCAGTGTTCCTAACACAATCATTACCAGGAGTTGTTACAAATGCTTCAGATTTAAAAGAATTAGGTGTCCATAATGTCCAGACATTCAGTTCATTCATATTGATGCCCACTTAGAGAAGGCATTGACTTAGGATGAAATACACTCATAGCAATAATGGTTTTTCTTTACTATGGAAAGTGAAAATGTTTTAAAGAATGCTGTTGTAATAAGTTAAATTACAATTCTTGGAGTAAAACCAGGAGTAAGATTTGAATTTTGGTTTTATGCAGACAAAAAAGTCCATTAAATTTTGTCTCCAAGAATGTGGAACAGAAAATTTTGCTGCAGGAAGAAAACTGGAATAATATCTAAAATGTGGGTTTTCTTGGTATTCTGGGTATCCTAGTAGATGGGAGTCATGATGTTTCCTCAGAATACGAATGTATTGAAAAGAATTTCAAGAGTACTTGTAGAAGGGGGCATACAGGCTAACTAATGATAACGTTTATTGTTAGAACCTGATGGACAGGTGTGCAAGATAAGTCTTTTTTAAATCATTCATTATAATCTAGATTGGGAAGTAGTCAGTAGTCAAAGGGAAAAACATCAATAGCTCTTGTAGAAAATAATAATACTTATTTCATAGTTTCTGATAAACACCTATCAAATCATAATTTTGCTATTGACCAATTATTTGCAGCAGCTATGATATTGCAGGTAGAAATGAGAAAGATTCTTGGGCCTTGTTAATTATGAGCTTTTTTGGTTAACATAGCAAAGATAGTGCTAGAGTTTGAAAGCTGAAAGCATTTTCTTCTTTTATTAATTGTCTAATGAAGCGATATGAAGCCTTAAGAAGTACTGGTTTATGGGGTGCAAGTTATTTAAGTTAAGGAATTTATTTCAGTTTGTGCACAGGTTAGCATAAGTTTTTCTGACATAAACGATTCTGATACAATCGTTTTAAAGTTACTATTTATTTAATGTTATTAAGATAGAAATTATTAAAAGTTAAATTAATTGATGACTCCAAAGAAATAGTGATAACAACTACACTGATGGATGTTTTATCATATAAGTCTTTAAAACAAAACTTTTAAAATTCTTCTGGAAAAAAGGTGGGATGTCTGAAAAATTTATGTTTAGAAGTTTTCCCAAATTAATTCTTTTAATTTGTATTAGGTTTTTAGTTTGCCAGGACAGAGACTGGGATTATAAATGAGAAAAAAATGCTAGCAAGAATACTACAAGAGAGCTTCTTTCTTTCTAGTCATAAAGGGTGTTAGTGTTGCTTAATGATTTTGCTTTAGTAATACAGTGAGTTTTAATAACTTAAGTATGATTTTCAAGGGGAAAATCACACTTACACACATGCTATGCCACCACAACATAACAATATTAAAAATGTTAATCTAATTTCACTCTAATCTGAAAATCAACAATGGTTACTGATGTTCTAACAAATCATAAAATGGTATAAAGATAATCTCTGTTATGGACATCAAAACTAGAGAACAATAAACTAGTCTTAAATAAATTATGTAATTTATATTAGTGAATCTTGTTTTGTCACCTTTTCCTAAAAAAAGTAGGAATATTGTTAAATTATAAATGTATTGGATTGTAGTATTACTTGTAAAGTTTACATTAAACCTTCAGATACTCTTGGGAAAAGCACAAAAATCTCACATGCTGACAGCATGTTATATAGTAGGCAAAACCTAGATAATAATTATGATTTGATTATACTGCAATATACAAAGAGAAAAGTGCAAGATAAATGCTAAAACCTTTTG
>NW_008794211.1:1674410-1675581 GCF_000699145.1 Aptenodytes forsteri | reverse complement strand
TATATTATGCTAAATATGATCTTACTATTGTAGCAAATTTCTCAAACTCTAGGGAACAAAAAGTAAAATAGAAATTAATGAACAATGAAAGGAGAAATCATGGGCTATTCATGGTCAAGATAATAAAATTATAAATCTAAATCAATAATTAATGCAGAGTTATTTTCTTACTCTTGACATTCCTGAACTCAGGAACAATTCTGTGAACTTTTCAGTTTATTCTGTGATAAATAACTTATTGGTTTATCACAGTTTATTTTGGAATAGCTGTTTTACAGTTATTTTGATTTGTAGATATATGCTTTAAACAACTTTATAAAACCTGTATATTCTTAGGATTTTGGGAAAGAAAAAAAAAAGTTTGGTTTTCCTAATCGATTTGGAAAAGAAAATACCCCCAGGGAAAAAAAAAAAATCAAAACCAGTAAAGTTAAAAAAAAACCCTGCCCCCAGGAAACTGTATTATCAAGGTGCCTAAGTGGCATATGTGCCAGTTTTGAGCTGTTAGTACTCAAACGTGCCTGGCATAATGTATGCTAAAATTTACTGACTCAGATTCTTGTATTCAACTCAAAGGAATTTCTTATTGGACATAACCTTGACAGATGAAAATGGGTTGACTTCAGTATTAAAAGCTATGTGTGACTGGCCACAACTGGACTACATTTTTTATATGCAAACAGAATAACAAAATAGTCAGTGTGCTGGTATTCCAAAAGGAACAGTTTTATAAAAGTGGAGGTAAATAGGATCAAAGACAAAATGTAAACAGAATGTCAATGCCAGCCGGGAATTAATTAAGTTACGTCTCCACCATAGTGTTTACATACATGTTAGCCAAGAGAATGTGGGGCCTCTATCTCCCTCATTAGTAACAGTCCAAACAGCACATATTCACAATCAGTGGAGTTCATCTCAGTTTAATGAAACATCTGAAAAGTTGGGGTTTGAGCCCAAATTAGCCACCTGGCTCTTCAAGACAGAAAAAATCATCTTAGATAGGATTTCTCTGACTAATGTCTGCAACATGTTCATCAACATCACAGCTCACAGAGCTGGTCAGTGTAGGTTATAACAATAGTCACTGAAAAGAAGTAAGCCTTTACAATGTGTTTCATCTCATTTTAAAATACACATCAGCTGGTGAAGTGTCTAGAGCACAAGTTTTATG
>NW_008794211.1:1670973-1674080 GCF_000699145.1 Aptenodytes forsteri | reverse complement strand
AGTGGTTGAGTCACCATCCCTGGAGGTATTTAAAAGACATGTAGATGTGATGCTTAGGGACATGGTTTAGTGGTGGACTTGGTAGTGCTAGGTTAACAGCTGGACTCGATTATCTTAAAGGTCTTTTCCAACCTAAATGATTCTATGATCTGAAATAGTCAACAGAAACATGTCATAATTGTTTATCCTCTGACTGTGAAGGTAGTTGAGGGCAATTAATTTACATGTAGATATTTGTGGTTTACATTGCTAAAGTTAAGCAGGATGAATTATACTCTTCAGGGCAGTAATTCACCTCATCCAAAATAGTTGCCTGGGAAAAGTGAGATGGCTCTCTGAAGACACCTCTGTCTCTTCAAGTCCCTGGAATAAGGTCATGAGCTGAGAGACAGTACATTTATTTTGAGAGATGGCTTCTATTCATTGAGTGTCAATGTCTATACAATTGTGTAGTTTGATATATTCACCTTGTGGCTGCGCATGACCCTACTGCCACAGTTTCACAGTACTTACAAGCCATCGCAGAAGGAGATCATCTGAAAGTAAGTTTAAATAGTAAGAAGATGCAGGTAAAGGAAGAAAAAGTAGAACTTCAAATAATACAAGAAGGAAAAAGTGAGACTATGGTGCCTGTCCATTGACTGGTCAGAATCCCAGTGGTCTAAAACTGGAAGAAGAAATCTCTAAGGATTAGAAAGGGATTAGAGGAAGCAGATTCTATAAAATATAATTCATAAGGTACTGGAGATGGAAGTATAGCTAAATTGGGCTTGGTTCCATGATCATAAGTCTTAGCTATGGTTTTCCAGGTATCGGTCACTGGAAATTCAGAAATTAATCTGAATAGCATTGAACATGTCAGCAGAGATGACTTTATATGTTTTCTGTGAAGTACTTCCCTGAAGGGATTTGTTTAACCAAAGTAGCAGCCTCACCTCAGAGAGCACTGCAGAAGCTAAAACCAAAATGTTCAAAGCATGCAACATGTTAGAACTTTGATACGCCAACAAATCAAGAGGACTACGTGGCTCTTATAAACTGCTTCAGACACAGTATTGGCAGAGCTTTGGATAGAGCATCTGTGATAGTCAAAACGTAAACTATTAACAAGGCACAAGACATGCTGGCAATGGAAAATAAATTATGATGAGAGAATTTTGATTGGAATAGGGCTATGTTAGAACAGAATTTAAGACCGCTCTTGAAAAGCTATGCAATGGCAACACTGACAGTGAGGAAATTGTTCAGGAAACAGGGTAAGTTTCACCTGTTTTAGCTACCTAAGTGTCCATCTGAGGCTACTCTCAGAGGCAGTAGAAAGAAATGGACACTCTCCAGGCATGAGTCATCCAACCTATTTTAAATGTTGGTTTTAGGATGAAATGAATCAGTTTCTAAATGCACATTAATAATGAAGACTTGTTCAAATTAATCTTTCATAGAGTGTCTGTGAAGAGAAGAGTGTAGGAACATTCCCTTAAGAATCCATGAATAAGATACTTCTAAATATTAATAATAATTCTGCTGTAGCAGGTGTCTCAGGAAAACATTTGACATTATTAAAATTATGCTAAAGAAATAAGAGGCCTAGTTTCTAAATGCACATTAATAATGAAGACTTGTTCAAATTAATCTTTCATAGAGTGTCTGTGAAGAGAAGAGTGTAGGAACATTCCCTTAAGAATCCATGAATAAGATACTTCTAAATATTAATAATAATTCTGCTGTAGCAGGTGTCTCAGGAAAACATTTGACATTATTAAAATTATGCTAAAGAAATAAGAGGCCTATATGAGCTTCTGAAAAGGCTACCCGCCCCCCGCCCAATATGAGAGATCTGTTGGGGAGGAAGAAAAGGAAACTTTCCTTAGGTACAGGAAAGAGAACTGAGAAATGCTGAATCTAAAGGAATACCTCAGAGAAGCAAAACTTACCTGACTAAAATAGACATAAAAGAGGAAGGAATATTTTCATAAGATTGAGGTTGTGAAGATATTATTCCCTGAACACAAAACCAAAACAAATGTAAGAAAATGCTTTTTCCACAGTATTCTAAAACAACAGCACTGCAGTTAAGACAAGTTGCTCTCTTGTTTTTTTACTAAATAGCCTAAAAATTTAGAGAAGTTACTAATTTTATAAAAATTCATACACAAATAAGTACTTTAATTACTAAGATTCAGATAAAATTGAATTTGATAGCAATGAGTATAAATCAGGAACTGGGAACTCTCCACAATAAAATAGCAACTGCAAAATAAATCCTAGCACTGGTATTTATCCATTAATATAAGACAACCATATAACTATGTCAATAATAATGCAGAAGAAGCAGAAATATACTCATGATCTCTTTGTATTTAGAAAAAGTCAAGATGCAATAGTCAGATGATGATGATGAAATACCTCCCACTCCCACAGTAACTCTGGAGGTTGTTAAGCAGCAACTACTAAAACTAGATATTTTTAAATCAGTCTTGCATTCAATAATTTTAAAAGAGCTGGCTGGAGAGCTCTCTAGACAATTGACATTGATTTTTCAATAAGTCTTGGAACACTAGGGAAGCTCCAGAGGACTGGAAGAAAGCTAATGGGTCAATACTTCAAAAAGGCAAGCAGGATGAGCCATGTAATTATACGTCCATAACCTAGCTTTGATCCCAGGAATACACTGGAACATTTCATTCATGGCTCAAAGACTAAAGGATTCAAAACAGGTAACACGGAAAATGTAAATCGATACAGATTCCTTGAAAACAGAAGTTACTAAATTTCTACAGTTTTTCATCAGATTACATGACTGATATATGTCGTAGCTCTGACACAATTCTTAGATGTACATAAGTATTCTATTTTATATGACAAGATATTTTAGAAACATAGGATTGGAAGGGACTTCCTGTGCTGCTGAAATCATTCAACTCAGTTTTCATATATGACCTCCAGAAACAGAGAAAAAGACATCTTAAAAGTAACTAAAGTTTTTGCCCTTTTCTCCTAGAAGGTCAACCTACAATAATACTAAATTTATTTAATTTCTTCCCAGAAAGTACTGTGTTTTTATAATTATTTTATATTTAATTATATATAATAGATATATTTAAATA
>NW_008794211.1:1655232-1670841 GCF_000699145.1 Aptenodytes forsteri | reverse complement strand
TTTCTAATCACCTTCTATTCATAATTCATCTTCATACCATACATGAGTGACTAGATCTACACAAAAGTGGTGACATGCATAATGTGTATGGTAGGAATATGAGAGCTACAAATTACCCTTTATATGAACTTGCACATACACTTTTTAATGTCACTCTATTACTCAACCTTTCAAGGTCATCCAAATCTTTCCATATGCTATTTTAATCCTCTGCATTAATAACATCTCACATCACCTTATAATTAGAATATTTCATTAGCAAACTCCTACTTTTTTTGAGCCAGTGACTAATATCAGTCACCTTAAAATTATCAAAGACAAATTCTTAAGGAACTCCACAAACAAATTCCAGCAAGTCTCATAGTCCTCTTTCAGAACAATTTTATTGCCATCTCTCCTTTAGCCATTTACACAATTTACAGTTCTACGTCTCATCTTCTTCAGCTTCACTAATAATTTCCCCTGCGGTGCTAAACAAAAATGTTTTACTAAAATCTGGGTAGATTAGATGTATCACAATTTTCTTGACTAAAGAAAACTAATCAGATTACTCTGGTAGAAACTACCTTTGGAAAAACTATTTAAATTTATTGTCATGTCCCTATATCTTTAGTTGCTCTTTTCTTTAAAATTGGCGTTGTATGGTATCTAGGTCAAGTTAATAATTTTTACTCCTCTTCTTCACATAAGTACAATATTTGCTACTTTTCCAGTGAAATAGTATCTGCCATGAACTGATATTTTTAATTAAAAACCTTTGTCACTTGATTGATGACATCGTACATAAGCTGATTCGATGTTCTCAGAGGGAGATGATACAGAAATCCTAAATGTTGTTCATTAAACTGTTAGGTTTGAGTTCTAATTCCCCTGAGGTAATTTTTTTTTTTTTTTTTTCAAACGTATTCTCATTATCTGCTTTGCTTTTGCTCCATTCTTACTGAGAACTGTAGTGAAATATTAATTTTATTCTGGGTCATATTCTAGTTACAATCTCTATCCATATGTCTGCCTTTGTTTTCTTTTCTATCAAATAACTTTTGATATTTTGTTTATTTAAATTTACTTTGTAAAGTTTAACTTCATTTATGTTTGCTACTCAATAATCACTAAGACAATTTTCTTTGACGATCAGCAGTTTTTCCACTGTTTGTGGGATTTCTGAGTACCCTCAATTTACTGGTTATTTTTTCCTGTGAGATTTAATGATCTTTTCTACAAACTAATTCAGTACAAGTACTTATGTACTCCCTTAGGAAACAACATGAAAATTTTGACAACGGTGAGTGATTTAAATTTTGGACCCTCTCTGCTTTCAAGTTCTTCTGACTAAATTGCTTCAATAAATGGTTTTGTTAGCTTTTCAGAGTATTCCTGTTTGATAGAAGCAACAAGCAATAACTATGATCTTGTTTTTAATTTAACTTTCTAGGAAAGAAAGTCAGAAATATCAGGGCTTTGCCATTATTTGTGAAATATAATGGTGCAGTAAAGTTCCCATATTAGCATTACTTCCGGCAGTACTATCTCTATAACTGCTTAAAAGATACTTTGTTCAGAAAACTCCACAGAGCATCTGCTTCACATACCACCACGAGGAAGCCATAAGGTACTTCCTGACTCTCAGTAACAAGGTCTGTATTAAAAAAATTGTTCTGTATTAAAAAAATTTTTCAAAATTACAACAATGTCAAGCTGAGAGGACAGAAACATCACCAATGTCCTAGATTCCTACATTTAAAAGCAATTTCTAAGTGAAATTCCTGGAAAGTACACTGTGCCATAAAGGAAAGATGAAACAAACAAACCAAAAAACATTCTTTGCCAGTAAGATTAATGGAAAATTACTCCCTAAGCCCCAAACTTGACAACCAATTTAATTCCATGAATAAGGTGCAACAGTTATATCCCCTTTCCTGACTTATCTCTATCCATGACTATTGGTAATTATTTCAGTGGAAGGTAAACCCACCTCTGTCCTTCTTATCATTACCAGGAGCAGTAAAGTTATATACCAAAGGAGGAAAATATTCATTATGATCCTGTTGGTGATGAACAAATGCCATGAAACAGGGATGTAATATCAATATACTGCAAGAAATAGAGGCAATACATATCAGTCATGTTACCATTATCATTACTGAGTTTTATTTTCAAATCAAACTCTTTGCTGAAGAAATTAAAACAATACAAAATCAAAATGCATGTTATATTATTAATGGGGAATGATCATAAAGCAGTTCTGTTTTCAGAAACTTTCACTGGTAAAATCCAATTCTTATTCCTAAACTATGTTAGCAATGACCTGGGAAAAAAAATACTTTTACATGAAGTACCGGAATTCTTGGTAAACTGAGTTCTACCAAGGAGCCTGACTTTTCATAAATATAAAGTTATATCCTAAGAAAGACATACTTAAAAGTGTAGGGCACTCATCCCTTACTTACTACTTTGCCCTGAAAAACTTGCTGACCGTGGTGATTAATTTGCTAAAGATAAGACCCTGCTTCAATGTTGTGGTCTGAAAGGCTAAGCAAAGCTTAAACAAACAAAAAAAGAAATAAATATGGACTTTGTATTACATCTGTAGTTGACACTGGTAACACTGCTTGATTTCCAGCAATTGACCCTTAGCTGCATTCCACTATTCACACTATCGTAATTCAGTATCCATTTTCAGTGCTCACTGAAGTAGCTGAAATACTTAAATTACTGGAGGGGGTTCAACATGGAATCATGAGAATGATTAAGGGAAAAGAATTTCAGTGTTGTGATGGACATTCAATCTATTTAGTTTGGTAAGAGAAGATTAAGAAGAGATTTAAACACTGTTTAAACTGCCTATGCGGTGAGTAGATTTGTAGATTTTCAGGTTAACAATGGAAATCATTATGAATACAAGCAAGATAATGTAGGCTGTAGATATAAAACATATTAAGTGTTCCATGTGTAACAGATATATGTACACTTTGATGCTGCAGTAAATGTAAAGTTTATAACATGTCATTAAGTATAAAAAGTTTGGAGCCTGACATCTGGAAATTAATTTAATAAGGTCATTGAAATAATTTTTGCAGCCTAATAGAATTTTCCTGTCTCTAATGAATTTAAAAAAAATCAAGTTAGGATTTTTTGGTTTGTGTTTAGGAAAGACACTCCTAAAGTCCTCTTTCAGAGTTACATTTTCCTCAGTGAGCAACTTTGATCAATATGGGTTGAGATGGGCAAAATTACCCTTCACAATAGAATTATCAGCACAGCTGTTTGTTTACTTGTGCTTGGTCCAAGCTATATAATGCTTCTACCATTCAGGAAAACTTACAGATGAATTACTGAGGATAAAACTGAAATAATTCTAGTATTGATCTGTTTGTAATCTTGCTGGGGATTGGCAACCCTCTGGTCTTGTATTATTGATGGTATTTGAATCTGATTACCAACCGACATTTACAGCGCATCAATGGTTCTTTTTATTCATGAGCATACAGGAGGGTGGGTTTTTTTTTTGGTTGGGTTTTTTGTTTTGTATGTGGGTAAAAGTACTGTTAAGAGAGACTAACTGTGGAAGAAAAAGAGTAGTACTTTCATTTGGCTTGTAAAACACTGATCCATTGATAGATTTTATATTTGCCACAGAATCTATTTCTCAATTTAGGTTGCAGCCTCACTCTGGACAGAAACCTCTTAAGACTCAATCTGCTTGAGAACAATAGAATACATCCTGTCACCAGAAGAAACACAACTGACAAGCTAAAATTTTGTATACACAGTTGGCTTCACTCTCATGGTGTCTTACTGGAAATCACTGATCTCTGTTAAAGGCCACTACTGTGCTGTCCTCTACTTTTTCTAATGTACAGACAGAGAAATTTCCTGTGTTGTCAATTCTTTTCATTTTCTTAAAAAGGGATACACAGGGTTCAATTCATTAAGATCCTGAGGATCCTTATCCTTTATAATTAGAATTCAACACTAGTGGAAGGAATCTTACATGGGAATAGAAAAAACAAATGAATTATCTAAATATACAATCAGACAGTTATACAATCCAGGTGAAATGTGTCACTTCAATGTCCATATTCTGATTTTGACTGCATCCTTGTCTTTACTAATGTACACGTATTCCTCACAAACCATTGATTTCCAAACAGATTGGTGATATATTCCACACACTGGGAAAAAATGATGTCATTATTTCAGTTGGAGTTAGATCATATTCTGCAAGGATGTAGCTGTCTCAACTATTGATAAGACAATTTTATTGTTAAAGATGGCAAAAAATGACTTAGAGCTTTTTGGTAATAAATATTAGTATTGTTGCTAATATTATTATTTTAAGGGGAGAATTTATTATTCTTTTCATGCTGACTTCTTGGGTCATTAAGTGGGCAATGTTCTGTTTTTATGGACAGTAAGTAAACTGATTTGACAATCAACTACCTTGTATATGAGAGCTACTTTATACATATTTGGCCAGACCAAACTAATCCTAGGATTCGAATGAGCACAGAGTCCCTTCTATATTGACTGAAGTAGAGTACAAAAATACAGAAACTGATTAATCATCTTTGTTAGTCCGGGTCTGTGACCTGGAGTTCCAAAGAGATGACTGCAATCAAAAGACTATAATGCCATCTTGAAAAGCAATGCTGAAGACCAAAAGGACAGGAATACAACATTTTCACTCTACTGATAGGCAAGGGTAAGATTCAATCAACATTTTAAGACCTCCGTTTACATGTTTGTGGGGACAGAACATGCCTAAAATCCCTGGCAGTCAAAGAAGTCAGTGGAGACTAAGGAAAAATTGGAATGTCATAACACAGAGAGAAAGCATTAAGTTGCTTACCCACAGGTACCTAATCCCATTTGAAAAATCTTAGTTTACTTGTATGCACATCTGCACAGGGACAGCAGATGAGGCACAGGTCTTACAGGATATCTGCAACGTCTGCAGACTCTTGGAGTGACAGCTGAAGGCCAGGTAGGATTTTCCACAGTGCCTCAACTACATTAGAAATCTTTTTTCAGGTGAATGCCCCAACAGGGTTCAGGCATGCAAATAGTTCTCTGTGGTCCAGTAACTGAAAGGACAACCTTAAATCAGTTGCCCCCAGATAGGTATCTTCTGCCATCTGAGCTCTCCTAGTATATTTAAACCATGTATATGTGTGCTGGTTTTGGCTGGGGTAGAGTTAATTTTCTTCACAGTAGCTAGTATGAGGCGATGTTTTGGATTTGTGCTGGAAACAGTGTTGATAACACAGGGATGTTTTAGTTATTGCTGAGCAGTGCTTACACAGAGTCAAGGCCTTTTCTTTTCACCCCTCCCCACCCGTGAGTAGGCTGGGGGTGCACAAGGAGTTGAGAGGGGACACAGCTGCAACAGCTGACCCCAGCTGACCAAAGGGATATCCCACACCATATGATGTCATGCTCAGCATATAAAGCTGGAGGAAGAAGGAAGGAGGGGAGGGGGGGCGTTCAGAGTGATGGCCCTTGTCTTCCTAAGTAACTGTTACGCGCGATGGACATGGTTTAGAGGTGGACTTGGTAGTATTAGATTAAACTTTAGTCTCAAGAAGGGCCTTTCTAACTTCAGGTTTCTACTTCAACATAAATTACAATGCAAAACAATGGGTAGGAATGTTTTTCTCTATATAACCAAATTACCACTGAAACTAAAGGACTGAAAATCCTTCACTATTCTTATTAGATGAGGCTGCTTTATTTTTTATTTTGCTTTTTTACTTTCAAGAAAAAAATAAACTTCTTGTTAAAATTTTAGCTTATTTGATTTAAATTTATTTTTCTTCCTTTTTAATAAAAAATAATGAAGGGTTGTGAAAAAATCTAGGGCAACAATAACTGCTTAGTGCAGTGTTTAGAATAGAAAAATATCAAAACAAAACACAAGAGAACACAATTTGTGATTTGACAAAAAGCTATTGAAGGGTGCAGTAACTAGTGTAAAGCACTTTCACAAGTTCTCTAATCTTTCTTGTTTTGCTTACTGATTAAAAAGGCATGGACAATATAACTGGGCTTCATCTTGTACTTTAAATTATATTAAAAGAAGATCTACAGAACAAAAACTGACTTAATTTTACCAAGACATGGAGACTTTAGGGGAAAACCCAACATCAGTTAATTCATTCGCTTTACTGAACAGTAGTTGTTAGAATATGTACTTTAGGATTTGAACATAGGGCTTTTTCTTCTGCTGCCTACTGACTTCCCTGATAACTTCTCACAGAAAGAAAGAGTTGTGGGACACAGGTAATCAGAATGAGTTTTGAAAACAAGGACAGATTGTCAGTGACTTATGCTTTGCTATTTTAAGAGGCTGGTTTACTATTTCATAAAATCCACATAAACCAAAGGACTTTAAATCTCTTATATTCTTTCATTGTGTCACCATCTTATAAAGTGATTTGAGGAGTCATTTACATCTTTCTTGCCTTTTCTGCAGTACACTAGACTCAGAGATGCAAGATGATTTTATTTTCCGCACTCCTTTACTCCTATATATATTTGTAGTTGGCATTCTAAAGAATCAAAAGTAGGAAGTTGAGCCCACAGAAAGACATTTATATGATGTATCTCAAAAGAAAAATAATCATATTTGGTATTGTGGTTTAACCCGTAATGCAATTGCTCACCACCCACCGACCGATGCCCAGCCAGTTTCTGAGCAGCGGTCACCCCTCCCAAAGCTAACTCCCCCCCAGTTTATATACTGAGCATGACGTCACATGGTATGGAATATCCCTGTGGCCAGTTTGGGTCAGCTGTCCTGGCTGTGCCCCCTCCCAGCTTCTCTCTGGCAGAGCATGGGAAGCTGAAAAGTCCTTGACTAGTGTAAGCACTACTTAGTAACAACTAAACCATCGGTGTGTTATCAACATTATTCTCATCCTCAATCCAAAACACAGCACTGTACCAGCTACTAGGAAGAAAATTAACTCTATCCCAGCCAAAACCAGGACATTTGGAGAGAGGGAAGGATAGCTGATTATTTTTTGTTTGTTTTCATGGGTTCTCCACATCTGTTTTTCATGAGTACATAGTAAAAGAGAGTGTCCAGGACGGTATCCCTAGCACATAAAGATCTTGGTTGGTTGATATGCACAATAGAAACTGAACCACTTTGTCCTATAGTGTATGAACAGCCTTTCTCATCAAAGCAGTCAAAGCTAGGTATTTGATAAGAAGGTGACATTTCAGTAGTAGCCTGGATGGTGTGGAACGATAGGAGAGAGTATAAAATAACTGATATACAGGAATTTTCTCCCATCTGCATCCCAAGAGATGCAGATGGAATCCTACCACCTGTATGAGTTCTCAAAAGGCATGTTCCAGGATAAATACAGTGTATTCAATTAATTTTTATGTTCTAGGAAGGAATCATGGCAGCCATTACACACGAAAACATGTAGATAGATGAAAAAGCACAGCTGACAATTCTGTAAAGGTGAAAAGAATGAATCATCTTTTGACTACTATAGAACTGCTAAGTCATCATAAAGCTAATTTCTGCTTTCTTTCAAATGAGGGTCTCATATTACTAGACTTAAGAATCAGGGCCAATGAGGCTTTTAATGAGCAATTTTAGAATATTCAGTACTTCAGACAATACTGAATAATTTGCTGTCAGTCTATAGGCTGAGATTACAATGCATAATACATCTAAGTAATTTAGAATGATGAATATATTTTTCAAAATCATTGTCTGTTTTCAAATGAGCCATTGACAGAAAAAGGCCTACATGTTACTACTATAGCTGAGAATAATTCAATCAGCTTTCACAATAATGTCAGTTCCCTGATTCTGCAGTTTTAGAAAAAGAACCATTCCTCTTAAATTCTCTATCAATACATAGTCATGCAAAATATTGATCCTTCTAGTTGAACAGCACCCCTCAGGCTTAAAGCAATTTCACTGAGTGGATGGCTAAGGATAGAGAAAGCTGTTGAAAAGTATCTGCAATTTACAGTACAGAGCAGAAATTTAAAGTAGCTACAGCTCTAAACACACATAGTAGGATTTGAAGAAGTGGGGCAAAGCCAGTCTGGTTAATAAGTGTATCCATTATTAAATACAGTATTACTATCGCTGGTGACAGGCAACAAGCTTTACACTAAGTTTTCACAGTTTTGAGACTGCACGGACATTTCTTCTAACTTGTTTAGCCAGAACAGCAGTTGTCTAATGAGTAGGTGTCTATCACCAAATTTATTTTAATTTGCCTAGCTTTTTACAATTTTACTCCTTGCATATGTTTTCCTGTACCCCATTTGCCCAATTATACCATAAGGTTGCTCCACAAGGGAAGAGAAGCCAGGAGCCAAGGTAGTCACAGCACAGTGACTGCACCAGCCACACAGAGGTAGTGATCATAACAGGTTCTCTCAACCATCTGGTGACAACTGAACAAAACAAGGTAACAAGTGAAGCCCAGGATCTCTCCAGAAAGCCCAGTGACAATATACAGATGACCAGAGGACAACACACCTACAGCAGGAATGAACTTAAATGAAGTTTGTGGGATGTGGGCAGAGGGTGTCAGTGAAGGTCTCAGATAAGGCCAGTCAGGGGAATTAAAGCCTGTTGATGCATTTGCAGCCCTTATTTTTATAATAATAGACATATGAATATATAGCCATATTATTGTGATTATATATTTATATATCAATATATTTATACACTAAGAGAGTTAGGATCATTGTAAATGAAAGAACAATAACCATTGATTGTATTTTGGGTAGTGTGTCAAAAATTTCAATTAAAAAGACAATGAATTCCCGGCTCCACATATAAGGTGTGCTCCCCTTTTTGCCCATAACAAAATTTTGAGTATAATACAAACAGGGCTGTTTTAGCACAAACCCCTTTGTTTTCATCATTCTCCTCCCCTCTCTTTCCATTATTTCCCACAACAGTTAACATAAGGCATGTGCACACATGGTTGTGTGCCTACAAGTATTTTTCTTCTAAATTCTTTAACATGTCTGCATTGAATATGTCAAAAACATGGTTCGAGTAGCAGTAAGACTTTTCTCCAACAATGGAACTGGGCTGGAGTAGAGAGAAGGGGACAGGGAATCCCCCTGTGCTCTCAGTGTACGCCATGCTCATGTCCATAGTACTGAGAAAGCTGTCCTCTTTAATTCAGAAGCAGCAAATATGTACTGGGTTTGGCTGGGATGGAGTTAATTTGGTGCCATGTTTTAGATTTGTAACCAAAGTGGTGTTGGTAACACACCAATGTTTTGGCTATTGCTGAACAGTGCTTACACAGCATCAAGGTTTTCTCTGTTTCTCACTCAGCTGCCCCAGTGAGTACGCTGCGGATGGGAAAGAGGTTGGGAGGGACACTGGAGAGACAGGTGACCCAAAATTACTAAAGTGATACTCCATACCATGTAAGATAATGTTCAGCAATAAAACTGGGTGGGAATTTTTTCAAAATAGCCATTGTTCAGAGGCTGGCTGGGCATTGGTCTGCTCATGGTGAGTTACTGTTTTTGCAACACTTGTTTCTTTTTCTTTTTTTTTTTTTTCTTCACTTATTAAACCCTCTTTATGTCAGCCCATGAGGTTTTTTTCTTGCTTTTGCCCTTCCAATTCTTTCCTCCATCCCACTGGCGGGAGGAGTGAGGGACGGACCGGGCAGGGTCTTACCTGCCAACTAAGATCGACTCACCACAAAATGCTAGACCTTGAGCTAGAAAAAATAGTAAGCTCAGCTAGCTGGGAGAAAGACATAGGACCTGAAAAAATTAGTGTGGAAAAGATTAGAAGAAATAAAAAGGAGTTATATGAGTTTGAATCCCAGAGAGAAAGAATATAGCTGCATAAAAAAGATAGGCTGAGGCAAGATTTAGAAGCCTGGACCAAGGTAGTGACAGCACAGTGACTGCCCCAGCCACACAGAGGTAGTGATCATAACAGGTTCTCTCAACCATCTGGTGACAACTGAACAAAACAAGGTAACAAGTGAAGCCCAGGATCTCTCCAGAAAGCCCAGTGACAATATACAGATGACCAGAGGACAACACACCTACAGCAGGAATGAACTTAAATGAAGTTTGTGGGATGTGGGCAGAGGGTGTCAGTGAAGGTCTCAGATAAGGCCAGTCAGGGGAATTAAAGCCTGTTGATGCATTTGAAGCCCTTATTTTTATAATAATAGACATATGAATATATAGCCATATTATTGTGATTATATAATTATATATCAATATATTTATACACTAAGAGAGTTAGGATCATTGTAAATGAAAGAACAATAACCATTGATTGTATTTTGGGTAGTGTGTCAAAAATTTCAATTAAAAAGACAATGAATTCCCGGCTCCACATATAAGGTGTGCTCCCCTTTTTGCCCATAACAAAATTTTGAGTATAATACAAACAGGGCTGTTTTAGCACAAACCCCTTTGTTTTCATCATTCTCCTCCCCTCTCTTTCCATTATTTCCCACAACAGTTAACATAAGGCATGTGCACACATGGTTGTGTGCCTACAAGTATTTTTCTTCTAAATTCTTTAACATGTCTGCATTGAATATGTCAAAAACATGGTTCGAGTAGCAGTAAGACTTTTCTCCAACAATGGAACTGGGCTGGAGTAGAGAGAAGGGGACAGGGAATCCCCCTGTGCTCTCAGTGTACGCCATGCTCATGTCCATAGTACTGAGAAAGCTGTCCTCTTTAATTCAGAAGCAGCAAATATGTACTGGGTTTGGCTGGGATGGAGTTAATTTGGTGCCATGTTTTAGATTTGTAACCAAAGTGGTGTTGGTAACACACCAATGTTTTGGCTATTGCTGAACAGTGCTTACACAGCATCAAGGTTTTCTCTGTTTCTCACTCAGCTGCCCCAGTGAGTACGCTGCGGATGGGAAAGAGGTTGGGAGGGACACTGGAGAGACAGGTGACCCAAAATTACTAAAGTGATACTCCATACCATGTAAGATAATGTTCAGCAATAAAACTGGGTGGGAATTTTTTCAAAATAGCCATTGTTCAGAGGCTGGCTGGGCATTGGTCTGCTCATGGTGAGTTACTGTTTTGGCAACACTTTTTTCTTTTTCTTTTTTTTTTTTTTCTTCACTTATTAAACCCTCTTTATGTCAGCCCATGAGGTTTTTTTCTTGCTTTTGCCCTTCCAATTCTTTCCTCCATCCCACTGGCGGGAGGAGTGAGGGACGGACCGGGCAGGGTCTTACCTGCCAACTAAGATCGACTCACCACAAAATGCTAGACCTTGAGCTAGAAAAAATAGTAAGCTCAGCTAGCTGGGAGAAAGACATAGGACCTGAAAAAATTAGTGTGGAAAAGATTAGAAGAAATAAAAAGGAGTTATATGAGTTTGAATCCCAGAGAGAAAGAATATAGCTGCATAAAAAAGATAGGCTGAGGCAAGATTTAGAAGCCTGGAGAGACGAAACTGGCATAAGATAGGAAACAAAAGGTTGAAGGAACCTCTGGTTTCAAGGAGATTGATCTGGGACGGTTATAGTTATAGTTCAGAAGAGGAAAAAAATCAAAACTGGAGATAAGGACAAGGAGAAATGGGAAAGAAGCAAGTTTGTTACCAGCAGTAAAACCTGCCAGTCTGTGGTAAGAAAGGATCACCGAAATCCATTCTTCAGCACTCAGGAGAAAGTTGTGAAAAGTTGGCAAGATTTTCACAGTTAATCTTCCCTCTCCAGCTTCCCTCCCTTGAGTCGATAGCTACTTCTATACCTATGACTTTCTCTACTAGCTCATGTAGTACAGACCTATGCAATGCATCTGACCATCTTGATGATCCATGAACGTAAAGAAGATGGGAAGTCCATAGTGGTGTTTGCAGTTTTAAATGTGAAACCTTTGTAAGAAGGGAATCCTGAAGGTTTTAAAGTCAAGCACTTAAAGGTCTCTAAGGCATTAATTCAACACCCTTGTATATAAACATTATCAATATGCAGTTTAATGATGCAATCATTATTTTTTGCCATATAGCCTGTACATTATTCAGTCTATGGGATAGAGCTGCATTGGGTATCAGTGAGGGTTATGTAGGTTCTTCCTTATAAAATTATTTCTACAAGCTCAAAATGTCTGCATCTTCTCAAAGTACTTGCATGGACCCTTCAAAACTACTGCCATTTAATTCACACAACTTGTTCGTATTTAGAAACCACTATTAAGCTGTCTAATCATTTAATACTGCACTGGTCTAGCTGTTTTGTAACTCTTTAGATACAGTTTCTCTCCTGTACACTCTGCATACATGCTGAAACACAGTATGTGCCACTTCTTCTCTCTCCATTTCTGAAATGAAAATTATACTAATTTTATATAAATATATAAATAAAATTTCCTTATAAGCAAGTGGGTTAGAACTATATTCCTAACTTCCATAGAACCATGAAATTAAATTGAGATGTTATTTGATTAATTGATTCAGTATTGTTTCTGATGACTAATTACATTCAGTAATTGTTTCCCTGAACAAATAATAATTGTCAGTTTATATCAGATCTAATAGAATTAGGTGTGCAAGTACTGTATCTCAAGTCTTATTATGATCTTGTGATTAAAAGCATGCAGTCTGAGCTCTGTTGTGGTTTAAATGAATACATTTGTACGTTCTGTGATACCAAGTTCTCTCATTTGTTTACAATAAAGTTTATATCCCTGAGAAATGCATAAAATCAAGAGTTGTTTCTCTTTTCAGTTTTGTTAAATCAATTCTTGGTTTCTTTGTTGCTGTTGTTTTAATTAAGCTTATAAGAGGTGATGAAGGAATAGTGTCATCTGAGTTGATGTAGTGGATTAGCTGGCGTTTTCATGATCCCTAATCTGTCCTCCTGAGAACATTATTATACTTTTTATTGTCTATGGAAACAAACATAATATATTTAGTCTGAGTTTTACAGCAAATATTTCCCAAACATTTAATTAGTAAATCTTGGTTAAGTTTCAGTTACAGAACTGTCAGATTTTTCTACTGTTGGGTTTATTCTATTCTGGTAGAATTCCAGTGGTTTCATCTTTTTTAAAAATTGAATCTGGAATGTTATTAACCTTTAATGAATGCTATCCTCTGCCTTCTTTTTCTTTTAGCCTGCAGGGTAAAGCAATATTTTTTAATACATATTTCCAGAATATTCCACAAAACTCTGGCAAAAATGGGAAGAGAGAATTTTTCCTTTCTAATTCTGCCTGTTAAGTACAAATAGTGTAATAGAAATTAAAAGCCTGTCTATGTATGTTTTTGTAGATATGTATAAGTTCTGTACATACTTTTTGCAGACCGGCATGCATTTTGTAGATATGTCTACATATACACATATCTAATCATACATACAAGTACAAATAGAATTATATAGAAATAAATTTTATGCAGGGCAACAGCATAGATACACCTGTTCTTTCATGCACATGTGTGCATGGAGTCTGACATATAACCTCTGTCCTTATACAGTTACAGGTTTCTTAATAGAAATAGGATTAGAATACCTGTAGGGAATTTCCCAAAGAGAAATTTATCTGAATGCAAATACTTGAATGTTACAAAAATTATACTTTTCCTACAAATACTTTCTTTCAAAAGGCTAGTGCTTGGAATGAGTATATGTAGACTAACTTTTTAAAATTAAATTGTTTAGAGACAATGTTATCCAAAGTTATAATCTAGTAAAGGTGTCTTAATTCTGGAAATTTATGTTTGCCCTTGTCTGTAAAGTTAGTACCATTCAGAAATACTCATATTTTATTGCCTATGGGAATCTAACCTCTTTGAAGCTCATAGGAAGGCAGAGGTGTTTGTATTTGGTCACAAATACTGACCACCAAAGAATTGCTCTGAACATGGGAATACTTTGTTTGCATAATGATGGAGCTATTGGTAACCTTTATCTTGTTCAGCCATCCCTTAACATCAACAAACCTGACAAAGGTCCGCTTCGTTCACTCTTCAGTTCATGCTGATCAATATCAAATAAAACAAGTCTTTCATAACAATTGGTTCCAATCTATTTAAAGTGAGTACTCTGTGAAAATACATTTTCCTTCACTCACATTAGAAGGCATTTACCTGAAAAAAAGGAAAATGCATGGTTAAAATTCTTATCCAAACATATATGTGTTTATATATATGATTCTATGATTCTATGATTCTACTGGTATAAGGTATTGCCGTCTGTAGTATAAATTAGAGCAGCTCTTCAATGTTTTTCTTTTTTCCACTGGGGCTGGTGAAATCAAGAAAATAAAGACATTATCTTCCTAAACTTTTCTCTTCTTCATCCTTGGACAGAATGGGTACCATATATATGGGTTTTTTTTCTTTTTTCTTTAGAATAAATCTGGTAATATTTTTACATTCTATAAATATAAAAATTCTGAGCATAAAATTTGCCTTTTATGTTATGCTTATGCATAGCTTTTCTAATTATTTGTGTTTAACTATGCTGGTGTTAAACATTTTCTATAACCAATAGCTGGCAGAAGATACTTTATGCCCCATTCTAATACAAGTTAACCCATAACTTGCAACAGCTCCAGCTGTGCTCAGGTCTTCTGTTTTATAAACCAAAATGCATACTTGGATGCTGACTGTCATGCTCTGCACCCTAACTTGTCACTGGATTCACTACTATTGGTAACTTATTAATCAAAAAGACTGTAATCAATATGATGCACCTGAAGCAAGGATTTGAAATTGAAAACATCAGCTTTGTTCTTGGAAAGCACTTACATTTCTCAGCTGAAACATTTGCACTGAACTATGTAAATCATTATTTGCTTAAAACCAAACGGAAGTGTTTATTTCTTTGATAACCTTACTCATAAGCCAAATGGTTTTACTACTGTAGAATGTGTCCATATCTGTAAGTGGAAAAGGATAATGTATGGCACTAATTATCCTCCCAAACTTGTGTCTGAACTTTTTGTGTGTGTGCTGGTGGTATACCTTATAAGTTCTTCTTTCACCTCTAATAATTGTTTCCTTGGCTGTGATTTTAAGAAACCCCTTCTATTAAACCTTTCAGTTGACACAGCTTGACACAATATGTCACAGAGTAATATATCAACCTGAAGAACATAAAATGCATTTTGAAAGCTGTTGCTTGGAATCCTGGATTGTATGCCTGTTGTGGCTGTCATTCTGTGTAAGTCTGCTAGTTGAAGACAATTGTCCAAAGCTTTTAAACTTGGATTTTGCACTGTATTTTACACCCCTACCAGCAGTGACTGCATTCTCCCATTCTCCTTGTTAAAATTACTTTTATTCCTAAAATGCATAAACCTTTTCACAATATGCTCACTGGCAATCTGAACTGGCAGGAAACTCTTTCAATTAAGTGCTTAATGCTCAATCTTTCTATTTTTGTGCTTCATTCCCGGCTTTTTTTCTTCCTTTTTTTTTTCAATAATTGAGAAATAGTGTACATGTATAGTGTGCTTTTACGTCAATGCCTATCAATACAGGCATGTATTAGAAATTACCTAAGTGATTTTTTAATTTATAAGGAAAATCAGACATGTAGTCTGTCTACATTTTGGACTGAGCATGGAAAAAAAAAAGTATTTCCCTGTCCGCAATCTGTA